>NW_024070204.1:66159256-66294036 GCF_014754425.2 Oryx dammah
ACACACACACACACACACACACACACACACACACACACACACACACATTCAAAGATTAGGAAAAAGAAGAAATTACCTGTATGATTCAGGGCCCTAATACATATTAGTCCTGATGTTTCAGATAAACCCCTCTCCCACTCAGATATTCTGACCACTTCCCCTTGCACACACAGACTGGAGGTCTGTCTTTGTCATCTCTCCCTACCTCTGACCACCAGGAGGCTGCTCCCTGGGAGCTCTCAAGCAGACAGGGGGCTGCGTAGGGCAAGAGAATTTGGAAAAGGGGAGGTTGGGAACATCTCCAGCAGAGCAGAGTTTCCCAGACTTCAGGCATCCAGGTACCATGTCTAATACTTTCTCCTATATTGGCATCTTCCCTGTGCTAACTCTTAAATTAATATTTTCTTAAATTGACTAACTTTTAGTGAAATAAGTTGTTTCATCTGATATTAATTCCATAAAAAATAGAAAGAATGCAATAAAATAAAAATCATCAAATATTATTAAAACAACTTATTGTTTAAGAATTATTAAGATAAAAGTATATCCATATGCCACCTAAAATTGTCATATATATCAGAGCTTTTCAAACTTTGAAAGCCACTCAGTCATGTCCAACTCTTTGTGACCCCGTGGACTGTACAGTCCGTGAAATTCTCTAGGCCAGAATACTGGAGTGAGTAGCTTATCCCTTCTCCAGGGGATCTTCCCAGTCCAGGAATTGAACCGGGGTCTCCTGCATTCCAGGCGGATTCTTTACCAACTGAGCTATCAGGGAAGACTTTAATGCATATAAATCAGCTGGGGATCTTGTTAAAATGCAGATTCTAACTCTGTCCAGTCTGGGGTGAGATCTGAAATTCTGTATTTTTAAGCAACAAATGGCAATGCAAGTTTCAGAAGACCGAATCATACACTCATGGGACATTTAGGCTTGTTCATTCCACCCCAGCATCCTCTCACCCCTGTCTTTCTTTCCACCTCCCTCAGACTGGTGTCCTGTTTATTCTCCGTCTACATTTTATTCCCCCATCCATCAAACACAAGGCTGGAACTTAGCTACCATGGACATCAACCATGCTGTTACCCCAAGCACTTCCAGTTTTACCCCTCCAACACATGGTAAGATTGTACAATCTGGTCCCCTATGGTCGGGTGGGGCCTAGATCTGGCCCATGAGTTGTGAGTGAAAGTGATGAGTCATTTAATTTCTACTTCCCATCTGGGATGGTGACTGACCATAATGAAGATGGTAGCTGTTCTATCTGCTTAGGAGCCCTTGCCAACCCAACAATGAACATGTACCATGAACAAGCAATCAACTTTTGTTGTTAAAAGCCACAGGGATTTAAAAATTGTTCATCATTGCAGCAAAGCCTAGCCTAACCTGTCTGATACATATACCCGAGTTTCACCTACTTTACTCCTCAGCACTCTGGAGGATGGAAGAACCTGACAAGTGTTTTGTCAAATTGCTTATTTTCTCCCTGAAACCTATGACTAATATGTCAGCGTTCTTCTGTCATTTCTGGTCATGTTCAGTGGCACAGAATTTGGTAAAACAGGAAAAAGAGAAAGAAAGGCCAAATGAATTTCTTTGCTTCTTACTGAGCTGCATATGAGCTGGTGTGGGATCCATGGAGTAGTTCCTCCTCTCACACTCTACAAACACCTACACTTTTCCATACCACTTCTAGTTCCCAATCACCTTCTGCTATGAAGTTTCTTTTTGAAGATATTATACAAGGCTACTGATGGGGAGTGAAGTTTGGTCCACTCTTCTATGCAACAAATGTTTTCCTAGATATCTAGCTTGGCTGATGTGAACAAGATTCCATCAGCATAGAGGGCAAATTCTATTCTATCACATTCTTCCACATGTGATAACATTACCTCTCACTAGACCACAAATCCAGAGGCAAGGTAAACTGAATACCTGTGGCAAAAGCACCCAAGTAGAGAATACGATGAACTAAGACTAAGAATCCAATCCCAATTCTGATATCATATTTTCCCATCAGCCTCATTGGAGGGCAAGCGAAGAAACCCAACTCACACAATTTATAAGAACACTAGAAAATAAAAACCTTTCTAGGCTCTCGAAAAATGTCAAGAAGAAACTATCTCCCCCTCCATGACAGCATACTGTTGCCTTTTTGCCGGCTCTGTTCTCAGCTCTGCTTTTCCTAAGTGGCAGCAAAGATGACCACAGCATGTCCAGGCTTACATTTCAGCAGCTCAGCAACTCTGGGAGAAAGAGACACCCTCTTTTCCAAGGGCTCCATCAAAAGTCATAGAATGAAATTTCATTGGCCTCATTTCAGTCACATGCTCACCCTGAACCAACCTTTATGGCCACAGAAATGCAAGTGTTCTGAGTGGCCAGTCCTGGGATCATGCCCACCCCTGGAGACAGAGGTTGGAGCAACCTCAGTCAAATCACATGGACTAAGAGATGGGAGGGGTAAGCCTCTGCAAGAAAATTAGAATCCTATGTCCAATAGGTGGATATGATTGCTAGAGAGACAAAAGCAGCTGGAAGCCACTCCACCTGCAGACATGCTCCCATCACTCCAATCGCAATTCTAAATGAAATCTTTTGTCAACATCCAAGGGAACTACAAAGGCACTCCAATGCCCCATCATTTCAGTGCAAACACATTGCAAAGTGATACTGACAGTCATCCCAAAGATGCAAGAAGTCATGAATTACAGATGAGTGATGATGGAGAGCTGCGCAAGCCAAACGTAAGATTACTGGCAAGGGAGGATATGGCCAAAGTCAAACAGCTCATAACTGAAAAGGAAAAGTCTGCAGCGATGATGCAAAAATAAGAGCTTCAAAAAGAATGATTTAAACAGAAAACTTGATGTCCTCAATTTTTTTTGTCAACATTGATCCTTTTTACAATAAGATTCTGGGTATCCAGTAATGCATCGTATGAGTTGAATCCTTTTTCATTACACCAAAAAGATAAACATCGGACTTGTACTTTGTACATTCCACCAATTAGTGCACAGTTAGAATTAAAAACTAAATATGGCTAAGTATATGGTTCATTTTTCCTAATTAAATGGGTGTGAAGAGGCATTTCATTGAGATTTTGACCCTGACACAAATAATACAAACAAGAATTAATAAACTTACTGACTTTTTGTGCTTCCTCTTCTGAGAAACATATGTTCATGTCTTCGCCATGTTTCCAGTTTCTTTTCTTATTGACTGGTAGGTGTTCCTTTTATAATGTTGATACTAATCTCTGGTTGTATGTATTGCAAATATCTTCTCCTAGTAAGTTATCAGTTCAATTTATTGAAGGTATTTTTTAATTAACAAAGCATATATCAAAGGGCTTTGTTTGTTTGTTTTAGACTCAATGAGAAATATTAACCCCTATTTTAAGCAGACTTACCTGGAAGGTTGTTTCCCAGTATAATTAGCTTCGAGGACTTTCTGCAATTCAAAATCACTTTCCTTTACATTAATGCAAGATACTGATAAATTTTCACTCTGACTTTTTTCTTCAACTTTCTAAATCAGCACTAAGAAATAACCCAATATCTTTCCTTGGGATGGGCCAGATTGGATAAATTTAACAGGATGGGTGTTTCTCTGACATGATATGGTCTGTCTGAAATTGATAACTTCTGGCAAAGATCTGCATGCTATTTTAAGTTCCTTCTTGGAAATCAGAGAACATTCTGGTTACATTAATACCACACTTAAAAATCATCAATTAAGTTAGCCCTTTTCTAAGACATTTTTAAGAAAACAATCTTGTCATATTAGTTTTCAATGCAGAAAATATAATATCTTTATGAAAATTCTATGAGTATATTGGATTTCATTCACCATCATACACTCAAAAAATTATTTCTCCATCTGGAAGAAAAACAAAGTTAGACCCTTATTTCATACCACATAAAAAAATTAACTCTTAATAAAGTGCTAAATGAGAAATAATGTTAGAAGAACATTTTTATAAAATCTATAGGAGGCCTTCCTAGTAAACAAGCATAAACATTATAGCTCCAAAATAAAGAATAGGCAGATACAACAATACAATATTTTTCGGGTGCAAGCTTCTTAATCCAATTAAAAGCGAATAAGCAATAAAGACATTTAGCCACCAAAAAGCGTAAGATAGATCCTGGGCTGATCAGTTTGGTCTCGATCACTGAGGACCTAGGCTCTGCATCTGTTCACTCTGCAGGGCTCAACTTTGGCCTTTGCCCTCGGGCTCGTCCCCAAACGGTCCACTTGATCCAAGTGCCGCAGCCTCCCTCAACAATGTCCAGAGGCAAAAAAGTAAAACCAGCACTCCTTGGGTCCCTTTTGCTCTGGTTTTTTGTTGTTGTTGGGTTTTTTTGGGGGGGGGTGGTTTTGACTCTGCTTTCAGGATCTTAATTCCCCAACCAGGATCAAACCCATGCCCTCAACAGTGAACACGCAGCATCCTAACCACTGGTCCACCAGGGAATCCCTCCATGGGTCCTTTCTGAAGGATGTGAAACCATCTCTTAGGATTTCCCTTCTCAGGAACCCCCAGTAGAGTTTAGTCATTGGAGAAATCTACACTTCCTGCATCTCAGTGGCCACAATCGCATCACAAACCTATGCCTAAAGCACAGAATTAGTAGGAGAAGTGGAATAACCATAATTGGCTTGAACTAACCAAAATTCACCCTCTGGGACTAGGGAGAAGCCCATACCCTACTCTTAAAGCCCAAGGCTACCCCATTAGCAGGGAAGAAGAGGGAAGCTGCTGCTGGGAAAACAACAGACAGCACCTGCCATAGATAATATAAAATCTCCTCCTCAAAGTAAACAAGTTTACATTATTGAGGTTAGAGTATGTGCCAAGTTGCCCTCTAGAAGCTCACAGTCCAGTGCAAGAGTTGGCAAACTTTTTCTGTAAAAGGTCAGATGATAAATATTTCAGTCTCTGAAGGTCATTTGTTCTCATGCAACTACTCAGCTTTTCCAGTGAAGCTCAAAAGCAACCACAGATAGTATGTAAACAAATGGACTGTGCTCCAATAAAACTTTATTGATAAAAGTAGCAGGCCATATTTCACCCAAGGGCTATAGTTTGTGAACCCCTAGTCTAGTGGAAAGATAAGTATGTAAACCAAGATCTCACACTATCCTGCAGACCTGTTTTGGCAAACCCTGGGTCTAAGAAAGACATTCACTTTCTAACTGACCACAGTCCCCACTATTCCCTATTGTCCCACACTATCCCACTCTCACTTTTACAGTCGTAACTCTCAAGTAAAGGTAAAGACGGTTTCATCCAGAGTTCTAGGGAACACCTACTTGCTTATTTATGGCTTTTTTGTACATAAATTTCATGATTTACCATGCAATGAAACTGTTTGTTCCACTGTGATCCCTGGTATACTTTGGGACGACAGACACACAATTTAACGGAATTATCTGGGCACAAATCTTTGTAGGCATGCAGTCCAGAGGAGCCCCTTGATAATTCTTTCTCAAGAGTGATCAACAGCCCTGAGTGGTCCCTGTTGACAAGCTCCGTGGTAACCCAATCTCTACATTCTGCTGACGAGCCACACTCCCGTGGTTTATGAGCTCAGTGGAATCCCTGAATAGAATTATACCCTTTTATTGAGTCCTAAACCATATATTATCATGAATACTAAACCAGTTCAAATGGTCCATCCCCTCTGCCTTAACATTAGACAAAGCCTTCAGCAATTACCCTTCTCTTTAAAGAATGTGTTTTCTTTGGCACTGAATCCTGCTGAAACCTGATGTGCCCAAGCCTTCTGCATCAGGCTCCAAGTTAGGCTGCCTCTGGCCCCATTGGTGTCTGGGGTCATTCAAAGACCACAAGGAAGCTAACTGTCTTCCCTTCCCATAAAGAAAGGATCAGCAAGAAGAATTATAAGCATGGGCTCAACTTGAGAGGAAATGGTTACAACCCTTACAAAGAACAGTAGCTCTTTATCATCTGACATCTTCAGGTGATGCAAGCACTTGAGAAGCACACTTTCCACCCTCAGCAAGTCCAAGGCTCTCCAGAAGGTGGTACCTTCTTTACCAACTGTAAAAAAGGAGTCCTGTTATTTCTTTTCATTCATTCAAGAAATATCTATTCAGCATCTGCTGTGTGTCAGCTACTACACCAGGCACTGCAGATAGAGCAGGAAATGGAAAAGATCCAAATGTGACAGCAACAAGCGATGCTGAGGAGTTGGAAGTGGATAATAAATCGATCACCAAGTGCACGATATGAAAGCAACTTGTCGTAAGCAACATGATGGAAAAGAACAAAATGCTGTGTGTACGAGTTCCCTGTGGCTGCTGTAACAAAGTACCACACACCGGGTGACTGAATACAACAAAAATGTATTCTCCCATAGTTCTGGGGGAGTCCAAAATCAAGGTGTGGACAGGGCCACGCGCCCTCCAAAAGCTCTAGGGGAGAATCGTCCTTGCCTCTTTCATCTCCTGGTGGCCCCAGCGTGCTCACTGGCGCATGGCTGCGTCATTCCAGGCTCCCCCTCCATCTTCCCGCAGCCATCTCCTCTTCTCCCCGCGTGTTTCTTTTCTGTGTATCGCTTAAAGGTCAGTTGTTGTTGGATTCAGAGCCCACCCAGATAGTCCAGGATGATGTCATTTTGAGATCCTTCATTTAATGACATACATCTGCAAAGACCATTTTTCAAAATAAGGTCACATTCACAGGTTCTAAGGGGTTGTGGAACCCGGAACTTGGGAGTCACCATTCAACTACAGGAAACAGCAATGGGATAGCGTATTTTAGATCAAAGGTGGGGGGAGTCAGAGAAGGTTCTCTGAGGAGGTGACATTTAATCGAGACTTGAAGGATGAGGAGGAACATATCTTGCAGAGTAGAGGAGAGTACGGTATCCGCATACCATGCATAGGGACAAGGAGAACGGCATTGCTGACTCAGCGCCCAATCTATGCAAAGGCCCCCAACGCTGCTGAGCTTACAGTCCTCCAGAAACTGAAAGAAGGTTAGCAGAGCCAAGAGAAGGGTGAGGATGGCCTGAGGTATCCTGGGAGGGATGGGCAGAGGCCTAGCCTGAAGTCACAGTAAGGAGACGGGATTTCACTTCACGTGAAAGGGGGATCCCTTGAAGAGTGTTAAGCATAAGAATAGCATGATTAAATTTACCTTGCACCCTGAAGGCATTTTCAAAAGCATAGCTGGCCTCAGTTTAAACTGGGAGTTACTATTTTTAGTGGAGTCTTGGTAATAACAAATACACCCTATTTTATCATTTATACCACTAGATGCCTTAATTCCTTTAATTAAAAAATGCATTTAACTCAAATACAAACCAGAGTGTCCTGTGGTCCAGTGTCTGTCTGACAGTCCATTTTAGGAAGCGCAGTTTAGAGATCAAAAATAATGAGAATTCCAATCTTTGCTGGCATCTCTTCCAGAACATCACAGGGGATCTAATTCATAATCTATACCAACACTTAATCAAACCCTCTTTCCCCATTGCTCTCCTTCATATCTCTTATCTCTTCTAACCCACAGCTTCCTCTTGCCCAGTCTTGACTAATTCCCCATCAAAATCTCTCCCCAAAACCTAGCCTAAGGTTCTTGACTCCTTCACCACTGATCCAGCAAACAGACACACAGCCTCCCTTAGCAGAAAGAGGCGGCAGAACCCAAGCAGCCAGGGACAGACTCCACAATCCAGTTTCTCTCTCTCTGAGGAGGTGTTGGTGCTAAATACAGTTTTATGCCTTCTTTCTTTTCACACACAAACTTCTAAATTTTTAATTAAAACCTCCATGAGGATGGAAACTACATTTCACACATTTTGCATCTCCTACACTGTAGAGTTAACCTCTTTGCAGAAAGGTGAGACAGATTGATAACAGGAGTTTGCCGGAGACCCTGAATCCTTGCTCTGTGATCCAACATTCTTCCCACATTATCTATGAAGTTCCTGAGATGAAACTGTCTGGTCTTAATTAAGCTGTGGCAACATCTGTCATAAGTGATTAGTGACATTTTTCCGTTCACTTATCACCCCTAAAAATGGACTCAAACCTGCTAAGGAGGAATGAACAGACTAAGGCAGACTGGAGCATAGGTGAGGGAGGTTGCAGAGGTCACCCAGGGGGATGTGCGAGGCAATGGGGCAGGGACAAAAGCAGCTGCCACACTGGGACCCGGCTCCCAATGGCAGGCGGTGTGGACGGCCCAATCCCCTTCTACCAGTAGCATCTTCTGCCAGTGAGATGATCTGAAAGGATAGCAGAGGACAGCAGAGAAAGATGGGCAGCTCACCATGGACTGCAGGCTCCTCCAGGCCAGAAACTGCTGAATTCAACTTGGTATCTCCTGCCTCCCCTCCACCCTCCACCTCCTGGCTCCTAAGCTCCTAGCCTGGGATGTAGCACACTGTGAAGTTGCTGGGGTGGCTGGGTGGTTAGTTAAGTGAGCAATTAAAGTCTCTAACAGGGGCCTTCCCAAGTCTTTTCCTCTGAAACTCAGCAAAGGCCATAAAGTTACACTTGCTCCTGCTCCCTTAAGCCAACCCCCGAACTTCCCAGACTGAGAAAGAAGATTCCTGATTTCTAGGAATGACAATGTGGTATAATAAATAAATATGTATATATGACATGTACTATATACACACACACACACACAACACACACACACACCACACACATACGGTAGTTGGTCTTTGTCCTGGGTGACTGGCACAGAGCTCCTAAAACCCTTGGAATTTTCTGAGTGATGAGAATGTCTTTTGTTATTCATAATGACTTCCTTTGACAGTACCAGAAATTATGCTAATGACATGAACTTTGGCAGACCCACTGGATAGTTTCAGGATGGCAGCAGAATGGCAGAGAAACCAGCCACAGGAGTGGACCACAGGTTGGAAATTTCAGCCCCACCCCCGCTCTCCGCACAGCCCTGATCTCTGGAGAGCGGAAAAAGGCTAGAGACTGAGCCTAGTCAACAATGGCCAGTGATTTAATCAGCTGTGCCTATATAATGAAACAACACGAAGCTGGGGGAGCTTTCAGGTTGCTGCACTCATGGATGTGATAGGAGGCTGGCACCCCAGAGAAGGCACGGAGGTTCCCTCTCCCCTCACCTTCATCCTACGCATCTCTTCTGTTTGGCTATTCCTGAGTTGTATCCTTCATAATAAAACTATTATTGCTAAGCATAGCACTTTCTGGAGTTCTGAGTCATTCTAGCAAATTATGGAACCTGAGTGGGTTTGGGGGTCATGGGAACCCCCAATCTGTAGCTGGCCAGACAGAAGTGTAGGTAGCTTGGGGACCCGATTTGCAACTGGCATCTGGAGGGGGGAAGCAGTCTTATGAGACTCAGATCCTGACCCGTGGGCTCTGTGCCAGCTCCAGGTAGTGTCAGAACTGAATGGAACTGTAGAGCAATTGGTGGCAGGGAAGGAAAGAAGTAGTTGCTACTGGAAAAATGAAACCGAGATCCCAAAGATGCTCACTAGCTGTCAAAGGGTGCACATCCCAGCCATCCATCAGAGGATCTTATTCATGAAAATGTTCTCATTTTAAACTCATATGACCACTGTACTCTCTCTAATGCCTGGAAAATCCTATGGACGGTGGAACCTGGTAGGCTACAGTCTATGGGGTCACAAAGAGTCAGACGTGACTGAGCGACTTCACTTTCATTTTTCTTTCTTCTAATGTTTTACAAACTCTACTTAAATCCCTCTTCAAATATAAACATTTTTAAGCACTCATCATGTGTAAAGTACCATAGGGGAGATGGTCTTTAAACTTTCAAGCGCATACTACTCCTAAAAGAATTCTGATGCTGTATATAAGCCCTTGCACATTTTCATTGTAAATTTAAATAGTACAAACCATGCACTTCCCACTGTATTGTAAATATTGACATTTTATAAAATATAAAACTGTTACATCACTCTTTTAAAATTTCCAATGGAATCCAAATGCCATAGCAATTTGATACCTACCATCAGCTATTTTTAAAACTACATAAACAAACTCTTCTTTATGAGTCAGAAAAGTTTACATTTTTCCTTTTTCCTCCTTGAAATTATATTTATTCTTCTTAACATAATTTCATTGTACTTGTAATTTTTATGCTATAAAGTCTTTTATTAATCATCCTATCAAACTTTTATGCAGGAAGAATGTATATTAATTGAAATTGTAATTTACTTTTTGATTTCTGCATGTTAGGCTCTGAATGTTAAAATCTTTTCCTTTGGAGTCTGTACATTCGATCAAGGCATTGTAGATATATTAAAAATATTGGTGTTTACATGTTAAATATACATAATACAATTTGTTGAAAATAAAAGTCTTAATCAATATGAGGGTTCCACAGAGACTTCCCTGGTGGCTCAGGGGCTAAGACTCAGAGCTCCCAATGCAGGGGGCCTGGGTTCAATCCCTAGCCAGGGAACTAGATCCCACTAGATCCATGCTGCAACGAACAGTTCACATGCCACAAAGCTCTGGCGCAGCCAAATAAATAAATATGAGGGTTTCACAGACATGGGTATTTTTAATGTCTCTGTTTGGCACTTTAGGGTAAGGAAGAGCTGCCACTTCCTCTGAAAAAGTGAGAGAAAGGCATCTGGAAAGAAGAGCAAAGGAGAACTGGCCTCCACAACAGGTGCGCTCTCAGGCAGACGTGTCCAAGCAAAGGATGCTGGAGTGGATTCATTTGGAACTACCTGTGCTCACATCCCCACAGAAAGTTCTTCCATACCCCCAGGGACAAGAGAAACCCAGGTTTAAAATGCAAGTTATAGGCAGTTCACGGAGGAGCAAAACATAATTTCAGTCTTTGAGGAGTTTACACCTGGATACGGCGATGAGATTAATCTCCACCTGAGATTTATAACAGCAAACGATCTAAAAAGAAAAAATTGTTCAAGACAATAGAAGTGGTGGGCAGCAGAATGGCCCCCAAATATGTCCACATCCTAATCCCCAGAACCTATGAAAATGTTACTTTCCATGGCAAATGGGAATGAAAGCTGATAATCAGCTGACCTTACAATAAGGAGATCATTCTGGATTTCCAGGAGGGCCTAATGGAGTCTCCAGCATCCTTACAGTGGAAGAGGGAGTCAGAAGACCAGGTCAGAGTGATGCTCTCAGAAGAAGGACTCAAACCGCCCCTGCTGGTTTTAAAGGTGGAGAAAGGCAGCCTCTCTAAGCTGCAAGAGGCAAAGCAACTCATTCACCTTTAAAGCCTCCATAGGGAACAGGTGCCTCAGTGGTAAAGAATCTGTCTGCTAATGCAGGAGGCGCTGGAGATCTGGGTTCAATCCCTGAGTCAGGAAGATCCCCTGGAGAAGGGAATGGCAATACACCCCAGTATTCTTGCCTGGAGAATCCCATGGATAGAGGAGCCTGGTGGGCTGCAGTCCATGGGGTCACACAGAGTCGGACACGAGTGAGCGACCAACACACACAGGGGGCACAGACATGCTGACACCTTGACTGTAGCCCAGGGAGACCCATATTGGTTGATAAGCTGGTGTTGTCTAAACCCACTGAGCTTACAGTAGTTGTTACAGCAACAGTACACATCTAACACAATAGCAATCCGTCCCGCACACAGAAAAACAGGAGCCTTGGGGGCTCAGAAAAAGGCACTTCCTCTTGCTAAGAAAGGAGGGTGTGGCAGTCAAGCACTGGCCACACCTGAGTGTGAATCCCACTCCATCTGGTTTGGCCTGGGGGCACTGCCAGCCTGAGGACACGGGTATGGGGCCTGCTCAGCCGCTGGCCACCACTGTTCCCACACCCACCCTGTCTGCTGTCTGGAGAAAGGTGGGGCCCTCGCGTCTCCAATTCTCACAACAACCTTGCAAGGTGTACTGTCATCCCCATTTTACAGCCAAGGAAACTGAGGCTCAGAGAAGCAGAGGATCTGTACCTGGCAACGGCTAATCCACCCCTTATCCCGGACGCTTTTCAAAATCTAGCTTCCTAAGCCCTGCTGCAGACCCTCTGAATACTCCAGGAATCTCCAAGTTCAAATCAAAGCCAAGAATCTCTGCTCCCAAGTTCCTTGAGGGTAGGCTTGAGCACCACCACACAGGGTCACTTAGAGCTGCCAGGGTAAATCCTTACGTCTGCAGAGTGAGAAAAGGTAAACTGAGACATGTGAAATTTTGAAGGCTTTATAGGAGCAAGGAAGGCAGGGGCGAGGGTGGAGGCTTTTATGGTGAAGAGACAGAAGCAAAGCAAAGCAATCATTTAATTGGCTGTAGCTTAAACAGTTACCTTAATTGGACAAATCTATTTGGCCAACGGGACAGTTGCTCTTGAGTTTCATTTTCTCAGATTCGAGTAAATCTAGTTGGCTGTTTATAATTAGTCATTTTTGAGTTTTGTTTTCTTAGATTTGAGTGCACTAACTCTGGCTTAGGCTTAGGTTTGCTTATACAGGGTGCCAAGGTCACTAGGGCCACCCCTGTCTAACAGCCTCCTTGTCTGACTACCTTAGCCACAGGCAGATCCCAATACTGTCACCTGCCCTCGTCAACAGTGAAGTGCTGTTGTCAATCAAAGACTGGAGGGCACCAGCTCCTCCTACACTACATGGTTCTCAGCCTTGGCTGCACATTAGAATTACTCGAGGGAGAAAAAAAAAAGGCTCTCTGCCTGAGGCCCACTATGTTGACAAAGGTTCAAATTCCATTGATTTGGGTTGGAGGGAGCGACCAGTGATGTTTTAAGCTCCCCCAGATGATTCAAATGTGCAACCAAGGTTAGGAATCACTATCCTGCAACAGTTAATACCTGCGAGCAATGTTCACACTGCACTTACAGATCAGACACTAAGTGTTTTGTCCGTGCATGTTAACTTAATCCATACAACTGCATTAAGAGTAATCTTCATTTCATAGCTAAGGACACTGACGCCCAGAGAAAGATCTGCCCAACATACAAGCAGCAGTAGTGGGGCCTGAATGCAGACAATCTGGCTCCTGCATCTCTGTGAACCGCCACCTGCTTCCCTGGGAGGCGAGCCCTATATCCCTCAGCTCCATGGCCAGGTCCCAAGGAGTCCATATTTCCCTGTAACTGCCCTGGTGTCAGTAAATGCCAATGGCAGCAGGCTGTCCATCCGTGTACTCACACCAGGGCTGAAAGCTATCTACAGTTGCAAGAACAAAGTCAGGAGGGGGAGGTGCTTTCCCTACCCACATTCTAACTGCATCCTCCCTGCCCTTCCCACAGGAGTGCACAGAGGAGCCGCCCCTGGATGCAGCCAACCCAGCTCACTGCCACCACACAGCCACCCCCTCTCCACTGAGCGTGTACACAGGAATGGTGCTTCTCTTGGAGAAGCCACATTTCAGCTGATTTAAAATACTATCTTTAAAAAAACATCATATTAAAGTGGGGGAGGGATGCAGTGGGAGTTTGGGATTAGTAGATGAAAACTATCATAGATAGAATGAAAACAAGTTCCTACGGTATAACACAGGGAACTATATTTGGTATCTTATGATAAACCATAATGGGAAAGAATATTTTAAAAAAAAATGTCTATGTATGTATAACTGAATCACTCTGCTCTACGGCAGAAATCGACACAATGTTGTAAATCCACTACACTTCAATAAAATTTTTTTAATTTAAAAAATCATTAAAAAACATGATGGACAGATGAACATTGTGAAATGGAGGTAGGGGCTGTTTGCAAAAAGAATCTGTACACCAATTCCCGTTTGGTACAAATACATACATGTTTAAAACCAGAAGGATGCTGACAGAAGGGTGATTTTTGTTCTGATTATCTGGGCATTCTAAATAGTTTACAATGAAGTCGCATTACTTTTGAAATAATGTAGGAAAAGAATCAAAGTAAATATTTTTTAAAGCAATGGTCTACAATAAACTAAGACGTTTGAAATTCTAACCGAAAGTATTTTTGTACCTGATCTTATATTAGTGATGGTTGCTAAGGAACCATGTGATGCAAATTAGGAATAATCCCAACTATAGCTCAAAGGGGTGAAAACAGAGACAGTCAGGTACACAGAAGCCTATGGATTAAAGAAAGGAGTCATGAAAAAATGTGTCTAATCATGCTGGCTCTTTCTCTTCCAGCTCAGGTGGAAAAGAAGGACCATTTGTTCCCGCGAAGCACAAACACTTAGGTAGTTGAGCATCAGAGCCCAAGACAGCCAAGAGCCTCTAAAGACTAGTCAGGGGCAGGAGGAAACAAATCATCATTACTATTTATCGGATATATCTATGTGCCAGACACTGGGCTCAGCGTTTAATTCTCAAGACACCCCAAAAGGTGGTGCTGTGACTATCCCCATCTTCCAGAAAAGGAAACTGAGGCACAAAGAGCAACTTGTTCCAGTTCACACAGCCAGGAAGTGTCAGAGTCGCCCTACAGCCCCAGGCAGCCTGATCCCAGAGGCCACGAAATGCCACCACACCCAGAAAAGGCAGAGTGAGCGCTTTCATCCTGGTCGGAGCCGAAAATAAGGCTCAAGGGCATCTTTCAAAGCCGAAGCGTGGGAAGAAGCAGCGGCCTCTCAGAGAGGAATGAGAAAGAGGGAAGGAAACAGATGAAGCATTCCCAGTTAAAAAGAGTAGAGAGAAAAGTGTGAGCTTTGGGGTTGGCATGGATCGTACTAGTTTCTGCTAGTTTCTCGGTTTACTGCTTCTATAAATAGGGTGTTGTTTGATGTTTATGTTCTTCTGCTTAATAAAGGATCTGTGAAGTGAGTGTGTGTCCACATGTGTATGTGAGTGTGTGTTCATGCTCCTGCATGAATGGCGGGGGCATGCAGAGGGGGAGGGGGCACAAGAGCCTGTAAGTGTGTGCATGGGGAGGTATGGGTGCACGTGTGCGTCCGCAGGGACAAGGATGTGTGCCTGTGGGTGCATATGAGCCCCAGACCATCCCCAACACACTTGTGTTTTCCCAGGGGCAACCTGGCCTAATTGCCAGCAGAATTCCTCAACAGAAATAAACAGCCTCCCGGGAGAGTCGACCGTCCACCCCTTGCTTGAAGCAGCAGCAGATGCTTCCTCCTCTGTCTGCCCTGCACCCACAGAGCCCCAAGACAGAGCACCTCAGTCCGAGTTGTTGACAAACTGACAGCAAACGAGGCTGAGGCTGGGGAGGGGCCGGGAGAGCCGGTGGGGGCGGGGGGGGAGTGCCAGAGGCACAGTCAGTGGCCACTCCTTTCTGGCTGGACACTCTTGCCTTTCACACATTCCTCGGATTTAAAGAAGAAAAAGGCCTGCTTAGTCCACTCTCCCTGCAGACGCACAGGGTGTCAATGACCAGCACTGTACTGCCCCGCACAGACAGCACCGTGTGGCCCGCCGCCCGAACACCAAGAGGCAGGTCACCGCCCCAAACCCTCCTTCTGGCGGGGCGCACGGGTTAACCCACACATTCTTGGGCTGGGCTCTTCTGGCTGGGACAATGACTGCAGTCTCAAGTGGTGGTACGGTTCCTGTCCCCAAGGCCGTGGTGGGGGGCGGGGAGGAGGTGTCTTACTTTTTGAAGTTTTCTTGAAACTAGGAAAAGAGCAAAAAAGTGAGCTTTGATGGCAACTTCTTAGCAGGCAGGGCTCTTCCTTGCCTAAGGCGAACACTATCAATACCCTCAGAGCATACTGCAAGTACTAGAAGCCAGCAGTTTTGCAACTGCTTCTCAAGACAAAAAGCAGAGCCCTCCCCGGGGGACAGCTTGCACGATACTCCACCTTCAAGTGAGAAGGAGAATCAGAAAGAAAACAGGTCAATAAGGGAGGTGCCCTGAAGAGCAGCCTCTCTACAGATTTGAGGGAGGGGCAGCTGTAGAGAAGCTGCAGTCCTCCAGGGAGACCCTTGTCCCTCTATAAAGCCAGAGAGCTCCTGGATCATTTCCAAAGCAAAGGCGCAAGTGTAAGAAATAGGAAGCAAATTGAAGGAATGGAGCCTAGTGAGCACTTAGGTTATTTTTTGAAGCATCCAGAAGAAAGATGTCAATTCTCCAAGGTGAACTGCAGTTTCATGCTGGCTAATGCTCAGGGAGCCTGGGTGGAGGAGCTGATTATCAGACCCGAAGGGAAGAGAGTACTGTTCACGAGTGAAGGACTGTCCCAAGTGTCACTAACGACACAAATCATTTCTTCAATCCATGGGTACCGGACTGGGGTCTCCTGTGGACCAGGCGCAGGAGGCATATGTCCCAAACGCGAGCGGGTGCCAAGAGCCAGGCGGAGGGGGAAGTAGAGAGGCCCTCCTCCTCCCCCTGATCGTGTCTCTCCATCCTCTGGAGGAAAGCCACGCCCTCACCCCAACAGGCCTCCTCCATTTCCACAGAGACCTAGGAAACCATTCAAGTGCACCCGCAAACGAGGGGCAGAGGCAAGACCAGAACCCCGCTCTCCTCGGGCCTGACTCATTGGTGGCACCATATCACACACACGGTCCAAACCCAAGCAGGAATCTGGAAACAGAGGGTGCTGCCTGGTTCCTCAGTTCAGTTCAGTCGCTCAGTCGTGTCCAACTATTTGCGACCCCATGGACTGCAGCACGCCAGGCCTCCCTGTCCATCACCAACTCCCGAGGTTTACCCAAACTCATGTCCATCCAGTCAGTGATGCTATCCAGCCATCTCACCCTCTGTTGTCCCCTTCTCCTCCTGCCCCCAATACCTCTCAGCATCAGGGTCTTTTCCAATGAGTCAACTCTTCGCATGAGGTGGCCAAAGTACTGGAGTTTCAGCTTCAGCCATCAGTCCTTCCAAAGAACACCCAGAACTGATCTCCTTTAGAATGGACTGGTTGGATCTCCTTGCAGGCCAAGGGGCTCTCAAGAGTCTTCTCCAACACCACAGTTCAAAATCATCAATTCTTTGGCACTCAGCTTTCTTCACAGTCCAACTCTCACATCCATACATGAGCACTGGAAAAATCATAGCCTTGACTAGACGGATCTTTGTTGGCAAAGTAATGTCTCTGCTTTTTAATGCCCCTAAAATTATGCACAATAAGACAGACCCCAAACAGCACCCAGTCAGAAGTGGGGTTCCATCCCAGACTGAAGCCCACACCACTACTCATCCATAAAATGGGCATTGTGCCTGGATCCCTCATCCCTTACCTGAACAGGTAGCACATTTCAGAAACCTCCAAACACTTCTTGGAGCCTGTGTGCCAAGTACAGGTCCATTGGGCAGGAAGTTTTACATGCCATGCTAGTGAGCCAGGCTTCATCCTGTAGGAATGGTTTAGGGGCTGGAGGGCACTGTGGAAAGACCCCGAAGGACTGACAGAGATCAGATGTGTGTCTTAGAAGGACTAGTCTAGAGCCACATACAAATTAGATGGAACAGGAAGCCTGCTACCAGGTCATACAGAATGAAGATGAGTAGTATTTTTTTTTAGGGTTTTTCTGTGTTCAGGTGTTATACTAAGTACTCTACCAAGTACTAACGGATTTAACCCTCAGAACAACTCTACAAGGTAGATACTGTTACTACACTCATTTTAGAGATGAGAAAACTAAACACAGAGAACTTAAATAACTACCCTGTAGCTTATATATGACAATGTAGAATTTGAACCCATCTAGTCTGACTTCAGAGCCTGCATGTTGACCTACTAAACTAAACTACCTCTGTCCAGATAGCTGCTAAATATCTAAATAGGAACCCAAAAATGTCTGCTGACCAGCTAGTTCCACTATATGATTATCTGGTTTTATAGAGAACAGAAATCAGAGAGATGAGTGAACTTTTTTTTCCATTTTCATCCAAATGTTTGGCATCCATAATATAGTATGTCCGTGAGTGGGAGCCACTCGGGAATTAGAACTGTTACCGGTAGAAACAGTCTTAATGCAAGGTTGTTGTTTCAAGAATTAACATCCTACCCAAAAATGTCTGCCTAACTTCCCAAAGCCTTGCACTTTTTGACGAACTGTTTTCCAGCATTTTTATTCCACTATGGGTTTGAGCAGCAGTTAATAGACATACCTTGCCCATTTATTTGTCTTCTATCCGGTATTAGCTGAAGTCACATCAGATTTTTTTTTTCTTCTACATCACAAATAACAAAACCCATGCATATTTTAACTTCATCTCTAGGATTAAAGTAAATACATAATTTTGGCAAATTACTTGGAATTACGGGCTAGCAGCATCTGGTTCGGATATTCTCGAGTAAATTATTGGCACAATCTCTGCCACATTTTTAATTTTAACCAAAATGTTCTCAGAAACATGTGTTTTCTGTCCCGTTTGCATGGAATCTGTTTCAGAGGGCCTTGGAGTTTTACACTGGGGTTTCAGACATTAGCTGCGATACCTGAGCACTGCTCACGGGCCTTGAAGAGCCCTCCTCCCTCCAGCACCATTCTGTCCTGCCTCCAGCTCTGCAGGGCGAGAAGCCCGCAGGTACTGTGTGTACGCGTCACTTGCCCTTCCTTCTGCTCCCAAATTACATACCTCACTTTTATGTCAAGTCCAATATAGCCTTCTTACCGTTATTTTTTTCCTCCTTATTCCACATCAAGAGTACCCAATTACTTTTATAAATACTTGCTTTAAAAATATCACAGTGGTTTCCTGCTGCTTCAAATTCTGAAGGGCTATGCAGGATTTTAGACTCTTATAAATCTTTCAAACAGTTCATATTTTATCAACAAAGTGTGCTTTTTTGTAAACCCTAAGTATTAACTCCTCATCGAAAGTTTTTTTTCGCCAATTATTTGACCTTTCCTTAAAAACAACAAAATTAAAGGAATTTGGGTCATTTCAAAAGCTACTTGCCGTGCTGTCCACAGGCCCACTAACTCCACCTCGCTCACCAGCAGGAATGGGGTTTGCTTAAAAGAGAAAGTAGGAGGGCTGTCAATTTCAAAACATCCCAGCAGATGTACAGCAGGGTTATGTACTAGGTCTATAAAAGAAAAGTCCAGGAAGGCCATGGCTTTTGCTAAAACTGAAAAGCTCAAGGAGCTCATCGAGTGAATGTGGTGTCACATCACCAGGGACACAGCAGGACTGAGCTTGATGGTCGAGGCTGGGCCCCCGGTCCTGAGGCTGCACCAGTCCTGCAGGTTACCCAGCTGTCTCAAGGCATACAGCCACTTCCGTGGTTTTTCACTTGAAAATCCTTAGAGATACCCAAGCCTTGGCCACTTAGGAGACAAATCCAAGAATGATATTCAACCTCCAGCAAGATGCAGTTCTAAGCAACACAAAAATCAAGGTGTATCCACCAACCAAATGATCACCTGGAAACTCAGGAGTTCCAAGGCTTAAGTCTCCTTTGCTATATTTGAATTTGTATAATATCTTATGATCTGGAAACCACTGCTGGGCATAGAATCAGAGAACAAGGGGGGAGAAATGTAGTCTGGGTACATTTTAGAACCTCGGGTCACAAACACAAAAGAATAAACTAGGACATCCCTGGTGGTCCAATGGCTAAGACTCCTTGCTCTTAATGCAGGGAGCCCCTGTCCGGTAACTGGTCAGGGAGCTAGATCCCACACGCCACAACTAAGAGTTCACATCCCACAACTAAAGATCCTGCATGCTGCAATTAAGACCTAGAGAAACCAAATAAATATTAAAGAAAAAAAAAGGAATAAATCAACTCTTTGAAAAATGACCTTGGGTTAGAGATCCTTGATTACCCCCACCAGAAATCCAGGAGAGTGTTTGCAATCAGCTTAGAGTCACCCCCATCCCCAACTCACCGGTTCCCCACGCGCATCCGGCAAAGACCTGGTGGCCACCCACTGTGTGCCCAGTTCTTCTGGGAGCTGAGGCAGGGCCCAAGAAGCACAAAGTGGACCCAGAGATTACCATACTCAGCAAAGCGAGCCAACCAGAGACAAGCATCATACCATACTGCTCACATGTGGAATCTTAAAAAAAAATGATACAAATGAACTTAAATACAAAACAGAAATAGACCCACAGACACAGAAAACAAATTTATGGTTACCAAGCGGAAAAGGGAGGGGGGAAGGGACAAATCAGGAATTAGGGGTTAACACATACACTCTACTATAAATAAAACAGATAACCAACGAGGTTCTACTGTATAACACAGGGAACTATACTCAATATTTTGTAATAACCTGTAAGGGAAAAGCATCTGAAAACAATAGGCATGTATGTATGTATAACTAAGTCACCTTACTGTATTCCTGAAACTAACACAACATTGTAAATCAACTATACTTCAATTAAAAAAAAAACACAGAAAATGGATACCTCTCCTCAACAGTGAAATTGTGGGTGTACAGCCTTAGAGCTACATAACCCTATCAGGCACTAGGTGAGCAAAACCAATCAGGGTCCGGTCAGGGCACTCAGAGTAGGTGGGAAGGCACGGCTTCTGAAAGCTGGCTACTCAGAAAAGGGGGTCCAGAAAGTGAGGTCTGGGCCAAGCCACAGGAGGTATTCACAGTCCGGGTTCACAGAGAACAGAACCAGGAATATATACATACATATCTGTGTGTATGTATGTTTACGCACATATACACACGCTTCCCAGGTGGCACAGCGGCAAAGAATCCGCCACGAGAGACGCAGACACAAGACACGCAGGTTCGATCCCTGGGTTGCAAAGAGCCCTAGAGGATCCCCTGGAGGCAACCCACTCCAGTATTCTGGCCTGGAAAACCCCATGGACAGAGGAGCCTGGTGGGCTATAGTCCATGGGGTCGCAAAGAGTCAGGCACGACTGAACACACACACACACACACAGAGAGGATGACTTTTTGTAAGGAACTGGCTCCTGTGATCATGAGGGCTGACAACTCTGAATTTTTAGGACAGAATGTAGGCTGAAAACACAGGAGGAGTTGACACTGCATTCTGCAGGCAGAGTTCCTTCTCTGGGACAGCTCAGCTGACTGTATGGGAACAACCCACATCATCCAGGGCAATCTTCTTTACTAACAGCCAACTGACTGTAGATGCTAACTACATCCACAAAATACCTTAGCAGCCACACTCAGCTTCCCATTTGATTGACCAGCTGGGCCTACGACCCGGCCAAGTTGACACATAAAACTAAGCTCCTAGGAGGCCTCTGGAGAGGAAGCAAGAAGGGGCAGGCTGTGGACTGTGGAGCCCAGCTGGGCCGAGGAGAGAATGGTGGGTCAGAGAGCTGAAAGTAGTGAGCTGAAAACAGGATCACGGGGCAGGAACAGCCGCTTGGGTGTCAGCTCGGGGGTTCTGAACTCTGTGCTCAGAGGTTCAGGGCACATGTCCCAGCCTCTGGAGTCACTAAAGGTTTCCCATGATACAGGCAATTCTGCAGTCTGCAGGGAGGATAAACCAGGAAGAACAGACCACTGAGAAATCTGCATGAATCCACCCAAGGGAAGGACCAGATCCCAGACTGGTGAGAGGAGAGGAGCTGAGCGGAAGGATGAATGGCTACAAGAGGCAGGCAGCCCAGACAGATGCAAGGGACAGATACAGTGCTGGGCCCTGAGCCGCAAAGGACACCCCCATCCCCACAGGCAGCAGTGGGGATCAAGAGCAGCAGCCAGCTTGGAGATCAGGCTGGGGGTCCTGTGTCTTGGGGGTGTGCTCACTGAGCCCCCAGGGGACACAACCACATGCAGAGCAGAGCTCAAGGTAACCAGAGAGAGAAACAGGCCAGTGCTAATTCATCTGGTGGCATCTCCCAGGGAGAGACCAAAAAGAACAGTTTGGAGAGTTGAGCCTCAGAGGGTGGCTCCAAAGAGCCCAGAAACCAAGGGGACGGAACCAGAAAGTCAGACAGGCCATCAACAGATGCCAGCCAGGCCACAGAGGGAGTGGAGGGCCATCGTGCAGACCAGGGTATAAGCAGAAGCTTTCCAAATGGCAGAAGCAACACAGCAACCAAGCAGCTAGGCATAACCCCAGGAAGAAACACGACCTGCCCTCAGGGCCTCTCCCACCTGCAAGGGAACCTGAGAGAAGAATCTAC
The DNA here is from genome assembly GCF_014754425.2 of Oryx dammah. NCBI lineage: Eukaryota > Metazoa > Chordata > Mammalia > Artiodactyla > Bovidae > Oryx > Oryx dammah. The sequence goes on from NW_024070204.1 coordinate 66,181,235, forward strand.
AGCCTGGGGCACGGGCCATGTGATCAAAGGGGGAGGCTGAAGCAGCTTCTCCCTGAAATTCTCCCCAGCCCTTCGGAGCCCCGAAGGGGTGAGCAGAGGACCCCCAGGAGGCGATGGGTGCATATGCGCTGGACTTCAGTGGAGGTCTACTTAGCACCCGGACACCTAATAGGATGAAGGTGGGGACAGGTTACTGAAAGTGGAGGAGCAGGCAACAGAGACAAAGGCCACTGCGAGAGAGTAAACTGGGGAAAGATGGGGCAACTGACCACGGGGGAGGGCAGGAGGAGCGGGCACCTTCTTCCTTGATAGACAGATGATTCACACACCGCGGTTCACAGGATACTGAGGCTCAAGGCAAGGACGGAGGTTAGTGCGGCGGTAGTGTTAGGTAGTGTTAGCATCACTAGGTGGGCACCAACCCACCCTGCTTCAGACCCCTGCCTGGTACAAAAGGGGTGGTGGAAAAGGAGGTACAGCTGGATCTTGGAAAAATAAAAGACTAAACAAGAGATGATAGAGGCAGCAGCCCCAGATGATCAACAGCTCACTCTTCTCCATGGTGCTTACTGACCATCAGACACAACTCAAGGAGCTCTGTACGCTAATGCACTTCAAGTCTCTGAATCACCACAGCCCTAAAAAGGTGCAGTACAATAATTACCACCATTTTACAGAGAAATAGAGGAACAGAGAGGTTAAGAACCTGCCCAAGATCACACAGTTAGGAAGTGACAGAACGGGAATTCAAACTAGACCGTCAACCTAGGTGCGAGAGACTAAAAGCCCTGTCTGAAATAAAGCAAGAAGATAAATGCAGAACTCCACAAGCATACACATATGGTGGCTGGTTTACCCACCCAGATGCACAACAGCCTGGAGCATCCTCTGATCTGGAGGCAGAAGAAGAACACTCGCCAGGAGCTTGCAATGCCCCCTCCAGCACACTGGTTCCCAACACCCTTGCAAAGACTTGTCCTAAACCACCATGATCTGTGCCCAGGAGCCAGAGGTCCAGGGTCCAGAAGACAGGGGCTGGCCAGCATCACAGCTTGGACAATACTGGATGGGCCCTGAGAAGCTAGGGCTTCATCCGCCAGGCAAGTCCCCCATCAGATTCCAGAGATGCTGAGTATGCTGGAAGTAGCTCAGGAGATGCTTCACACCAAGGTCCCTGTCGGCTCTAGGAGCCTCTGTGTCTATGCTGAGCCAGAACACAGATTTAGAACCTGGAGATATACTGATGATCTGCTGTGTCACTTGACCTCTTAACCTGCCAAAATCCAAACTGGTAATTAAGGCAAGTCCAAACATCCAACTGTTCATGGGATTCTCAAGGCAAGAATACTGAACTGGTTTGCCATTCTCTTCTCCAGTGGACCACATTGGGTCAGACCTCTCCACCATGCCCGCCCCACAGGGCATGGCTTAGTTTCATTGAGTTAGACAAGGCTGTGGTCCTAGTGTGATTAGATTGACTAGTTTTCTGTGATTATGGTTTCAGTGTGTCTGCCCTCTGATGCCCTCTTGCAACACCTACCATCTTACTTGGGTTTCTCTTACCTTGGACGTGGGGTATCTCGTCGTGGCTGCTTCAGCAAAGCACAGAGTCGGACACCACTGAGCGACTGAACTGAACTGAAACATCCAACACATAGAGAGACCATCTTTGCCCCAAAAAATAACCTATTGCTTTTACATTTGTACCTTGTCTTTTACTGATAAAACCTTTCACCCTACGGAAGGGTTATCTATTGCAACATAAGAACCAAAATGTTGATTTTGTGCTTGTCCACCCAGCCAAGGCCTTAAGGCTCAAGAGACAAATATACATTGTATTATTTTCTCACTCTCACCCAAAACCATTCTCCTGCTGCAAAGTATTAAGGCCAAGGCTCCACACCTCTCTGCCCGCCTTCTCCACTGGCCAACCCCTCACCCCATTCTCTCCTCTCCAAGACAACTGCCCAGGCTTTGTTCCATAGTTCGCAAGCCACAAAGCCTGGCCTCTTCCTCCTCCTCCTCCTCTCCAGTCTCCTCCCCCTCATCCTCGCCCTCCTCCTCTTCTTCCTTCCTGTCCTCCTCTGTCCCCTTCCTCTCCTCATTCCCTCCCCTGCCTCCTCCATTGGCTTCACCTCCTCCACCATAGCTGTTCCCATGATGGGGACAAAAGAGTGGCTTCTACTCTGGCAGGAGGAGCCTGGAATAGGGCAGGAGGGCAAAGAGCAGGGGGTCCCCAGAGATGAGAGAAAGGCACCATAGCCCTTCCATGGGCCCTCTCATCAGTCACCAAAGCTGCCTTTTCAGTGAGAGCCACCGCAGGTGGCAGCACCTAGCTGCTGTGACTTCAGATCACAGAATGGCAAGTCACCGAAGATCCAGAAGTGTGCCCAGGGCCAGCGGGCATTCTTTTGAATGCATCCTCACCCATCATATAAATCAGAATTCCCCAAAGTGTGACCTGTGTGCTACTGGACCCCTCGAGATCACTCACTGGGTGATGGACACGTGCTTTCTATTGAAGAGATGTGTATCTATTTTTACAATCAACTTCCATTTCCAGGAAGATAAAAACTGGTTTTAAAGCACGGGTACGGAATAAAGTTTCCTGTTAAAATTAATTTTCTTTGTGAAAAACATAAGCCACTTTAAAGAAAAGCAGAAAGTAGTAAACACATGGGTAAAATGCAGGTGTGGTAAAATCCACAAAGGCAATAAACAAATGACTCATGACTGGTGATGCTGATATTAACTGCGTAGATATGGACCCATCCCACAGGCCTGCTTTGGTCCTTGGTTAACTGAGAACAGGTCAGACTCACAAACCACTTTCAATTCAGTGGACAAATATTCACTGAGAGCCTTTGCTGTGTCCAGGACTATGAGAGTCACAGAGAAAAGAGAACGCCCACAGCCACCCCTGACTCCAGGAAGTTTTCCATTAACTTGTTGAAAAGAACAAGGAAACTGGGAGAGAATGGAACAAAAGTCTGTAAGAGAGACAAGCCGACTTTAGCACTGGGGAGGCAAGAAAAGGGAGCCCATGACTGGCTGGAGTGACCCCAGGGTGGGGCTCAGGAAGAGTCGTGGAGACCCTAATCAGTTCCGAGGTGCTTAGAATGTTCCTTCCACTCTGACTTCATCACTTGGATCCCAAGAAGCCACTCCAGACTCAAATGACTTTACGGCAGCAAAAGTCACCAGAGGACCTCACTTCTAGAGGCTGTGAGAAAGGAGCAGACGCCGGCAGGTCACGTTCTGGAAGCTCTGTCACCCTGACAGCCACCCCCCAAAGCCCAATAGCAAGGCTCTTCTGCCGAGGACCCCAGCACCCTCCAGCCAGGCTCCGCCTAGACTCACAGTTCTAGAACTCTTCAGTTCTCTGCTTCCTGGTATGGCTCTCCTGCCTCCCAAACTCTTGGTGCTGCCCTCTCTGTGGTGGCTGGGAGAGCCATCTCCCTGCCCAGTCCTGCGCTGACCTAGGAACCCGGAAAGCTGGGCGTAGCTGAGTGGGAACAGAGGCAGATTCACAAGTGCCTAATTTCTCTCCAGATCTTGAGAGCTGACACTTTTGGGTGCCTCCTGGTGCCCTGTCTACCATGAGGTCCCAATCTTAGGGAACTGCTCCCTTCCCCACCCCGCCCACAGAGTCCCAGGATGGGCCCCCAACCACAGGATCACAGCACATGGCCCCACCCCACTGACCACAAAGCAGCAGAGCAGAGATCTGAGCCAATCAGATTCTCCCTCTGGAACTGGGAGCTCTTCAGAATTTGGAATTACAGCAGAGAGACTCCAGCTTACTCTGGGCTGGTCTCTCAACAGTAGAGATGTGAAACTCCACAGTCAGGGGAGGCCATCTTCTGCCACATGGCCCAGAGATGCAGAGAAAGTGGATCTGCAGTGAGAAACAGACATTAGGCAAGAAGAGATAAGTCCAAACAGGCTATGCTCGCCCTCAGCCTTTCAAATGTTGTTGCTGCCCCAATGCCGTCTGCTTCCTACCTATCCAAGATAACTGCCCAGGCCTCCCAGGTCCCATCACACTTAACAGTAAAATCCATTGTTACAGACAGAATGCTATGCCCCCCAATATTTATATATGGAAACCCCAACCCCTTGGTGTAAAGGTTTTAGAGGTGGGACCTTTGAGAAATAATTAGCTTAGATGAGGTCACGAGAGTGAAGCACCCCATGATGGGATTAATACCCTTAAAGAAAAGACCCGAGAGCTTGCCCTCTTTCTCTCTTTCTCCACTCTGTAAAAACACAGCAAGAAGACAGCCATCTGCAAGCCAGGAAGAGAGGGCCCTCACCAGAACCCAGCTGAGCTGGCACCCTGATCTCAGGCCTCCCAGCCTCCAGAACTGTGAGAGAAGAGATCTCTGCTGTTTAAGCGGCCCCGTCTATGGCATTTTGTCTCTAGCAAGCCCAGCCAAGACATCCAGACTTCTTTCCCTGGACCACTGGCCTTAAACTCCTCACCTACTCCCACTTTCCACATCACTCACTAGACCCTGGGCACACCAACCGTGTTTCAGTTCTTCGAACAAGTCAAGCTTAACTCCAACCTCAGGGCCTCTGTACTTAACACTGCGCTTCTGCCTAGGAGCAGCCTCCCTCCGTCTTTTCCATGTCAGTCATATTTGTACAGAAACGATCCCCATTCAGGGAGGCCTTCCCAGACCACGCTTGCTGACAGAGGCCCTCAGACACTCTTCCCCGGACTTTACGTCTAGCTGCCTTGCCTATCTTATGCGTCACATCTGTGCTTGAGCTCAGCTGCTTCGGTCGTACCCAACTCTGTGCAACCCTATGGACTCTAGCCCACCAGGCTCCTCAGTCCGCAGGATTCTCCAGGCAAGAACAGTGGAGTGAACTGCCACGCCCTTCCCCAGGGGACGCTCCCAACCCAGGGACTGAGCCTAGGTCTCCTGCTATTGCAGGTGGATTCTCTACCAAGTGAGCCACCAGAGAGTCCAGCCCAGTGCCCGGCACAGAAAGTGTTCACCAGATATTTGTTGAGTAAAAGACTGAAACACAGAAGTCTGGCCTCTACAAGTCCAGACAGAGAGCCCCGCTGCAGGTGGAAGAGGGGAAGGGGTGACACTGGACGAGGACACCCCCCCAGCCTGGCCTCAGCAAGCCAGCGCACATGAGAACTCCTAAGGAGACTCGGCCAGTGCGGAGCTCGGGGAACCGGAGCCCAGGGCTGGTCAAGAGACAGCCACACGCTACAATATGCACGACCAGATTTTGTGCACTGCGTGTTTTATCTTTGACCGTACTTGTGGAAACATTATTCAAGAACATCGTGAACACACAAAAATAAATCTTTAAAAATATCATTTGGACGACACACACATACAAATGAAAAGATCTTTCTCTCTTTTTACTATAGCAGTCCATTAAGGCATTTTGAAAAAGCAGATTTGCTAAGTAACGGCACACAGTAACCTGCAAATATAAATGGACCCACTTGCCACCTACATAGCAGCCCCCAGATGAAACCCACCCCAATCTCACCATCACTCAAGGCAGGAGGAGGGGGCAGCTCCCTGACTCTGCTTCCTGCCTTCTGAGGATCTGACAGTGTCCCAAGCAACAGAAGGTCACGGTTCTTACTTATACCCGGATGTGGCTCAGAGAGTTGCCACAGCCCCCACCGCTAGCTTTGATCACCAGGGAAAAAACCGGGGAAAGCAAGCACGGAGCAAGGCACACTGTCCCATTTAATTCTGCAACAACCCTGCGAAGTACACAGCATGATCCTGAAACAGGATGAGCAGGCTGAAGCACGGAGAGGCTAAGGCCCTAGCTGAGAAGACACAGCAAATTAGCACCAAGGCTAAGATTTGAAGGCCACAGCACCTAAAGAAGCTGCCCTAACCTCCACACCCCACAGATTAGCTCTCCTTTCCCGTCTGCCTCTCCACCGTCCGTGACAAGCATCCAGGGCCCAACCCTGTCCTCTTCTCTTCTCTCCTGAACACCCGCCAGCCCGCAGCGAGCGTCACTTGGTTGCTAATGATGAACCCAGGCTGCTTGCAGAGCACCCTCCTCTGGCCTGCCTCTCCCTCCCTCGGCCGCCTCTACTCACACATACATGGGGGCTCTGTTCTTATCAATTAGCAGCCCCCCTGCTTTAGTTTTGTATGTCTAGTTTATCTTGTTATCCACATCTTTTTTGTTTGTAACCTAGCCAAAGAACAAGAAGGGTCTAAAACACATTCTGTGACTTTCTTTTAGATTATAATCTTATCTTAGTTGTTGTTTATTTCTTTCTTCTGAGGACTTTCTTTTACTTTCCTCTTTGTTTTTCTCTTTTCCTAGTTCTTCCGTCTCTCTCAAGGTTTTAAGGTCTTAAGGAGAAAAAAGTACGTATACATATATGCACATACATGGCCACTGGATTCCTCTGGCCATCAGGGTCTATCAGAAGCTCACTTCGCTCATCATCAAAATGAAAATGTTCTGCAACATGGTCTGCAAGCCTTCTTGTCACTGCTGGGGATGGAGTAGATTATGAACTCAGAACAACAATAAAATACAAAGATCTAGACATCTGAATACCCACATTCAAATCTGGACAGGAACCCTTCTAGCTCTATGTGATTTTTGGATAAGAATCTCTGAGTTTGAGGTTTTCATCTGTAAAGGAATAATAATGCTACTCCCACCCAAGGTTGTAGAGAAGTTTAAAGGGGCTTCGTATATGAAAATACTTTTAACCTAGAAATTATCTCAGCATAAAGCAGTATGGAATCAGGGTCCTGGCTGAACTATGAAATGCAGAAGAACAGGAGGATGCTGTTGAACTGTGCGCTGCGTATCACACCTTGACGGCCCACTAACCCTTTACAGCCACTGTCTTTCCCCCAAACTGGGTTTCCCCCTGGAAGTCCTAGTTCTGCTGATGGAACCAGGAGGCATTTCATCATGCAACAACCACACACACAATCTGCTGTGAGTCAGGCTAGTGGGTGCTGGGGACTGAACAGGGAACATGTTGGACAATACCCTCTCCTTTGGGGCCTTTTAATACATTTTGGGTGGGAGAAAGAGTAAGACAACAAACAATGAAAATAAGGCAACAGTGTAATAACTGATCAAGGCCCCTAATTTACAGGAACAGCCTGTATGAAGGCCCTAGGCAGGAGAGAGCTTGGCCTAACAGTAGCATAAAAAGAAGGTGCTGGAAGGGAGCGATTGAGGGAGTGAGTCCCCTGAGGTCTGCAAAACCAGCAGAGCCAGATCTAACCAGGCCGTCCAGTCCATGGTTAGGAGTGTGACCTGGATTTTGAGGAGGCCCCTGGAGTGATGCAATAGAGTAATAGGATCGGGTTCGGGGTTTATTTTTGTTGGCTACTTGTTTTGTTTTATTTTATCAGTCTGGCTACAGTGCAGAGAATTAGGACTGGATAGAGTGTTGGTGAGCAAAAGTGGAAGCAAGAGAACAGATGGTCAGCTCCACAGTAGGACAAGACAGAGATGACTGAGGCTTGGATAGGAGACACATAGAGAGGTGAGCAGGACTGACAGCTATTTTGGAGTCAGAAACAGCATGAATTGATAAGTCCCACACAGAGGCATGCAAAGGGAAGGAGTAAATGATTGTTTCCATATGGAAGATTACTCCTGGATTTTTGTGCTAGACAGTAAAAGAATCCACCTGCAATACAGGAGACCTGGATTCAATCCCTGGGTCAGGAAGATCCTTTGGAGAAGGGAATGGTAATCCACTCCAGTATTCTTGCCTGGAGAATTCCATGGACAGAGGAGCCGAGTGGGCTACAAGCCCACTACAGGCCTAATGGGCACAAAGAGTTGGACACGATTGAGCGACTCACACACACACACACACACCCAGAAAAGTAGTGACAGCATTGATTGGGAGATGTGGGTGGGGAGTAGAAGGTGGGGGGAGCACAGGGCAGGTAAAGGGAGGACTGCTAAAGAGAGGCTTAAGCTGCCCCATCTTCCCCACTCACCCCTCAAGTGTGCAAGTCGATCATCCCGCCCGTTTGTCCCCACAAGCTTCTCAAAGTCACCTCCTCACTTGGCACCTGGCTTCGCAATGCGTTCCCCGCGTGGAGGTTTCCGTCCCCAATCCACTTTCTGGAATGGGGAGTAACACACTTGCCCTTAATAAGGTTTTTGCTTAGGGTTTTCTGTTACTTGCAGATGAAGAGAGACACAACAGGCCCTCAGGGTCTAATCCCAGTCAGTGTCCAGCCGAGAGTCCTCTCTTCCACAAACACCATCCTGCCCAGCCACACCAGACCACCCAGCTCTCCATCCTGCCTGCTCTCTCTCACTCCTCTGGGCCTCTACATATGTTGGCCCTGCTGCCTGGAGGCTTTTTCTCCCTGTTTCCACCCTCCAAATGCCTCCTAAACATTCTCCTCTTCAATTCCTGTTTTGTAAGTGAACATAAAAACTAGTAATGTTCATCTTTGACACCTTTTGTAAGGCGTCAACCACTGAGGTGTCAGCGGTTGAGGGCAACCATTCTCTTGGTTCCCAGGATACCCTGATCTCATCTCCATGGTAATTCTGACCACACAGTGCTCAAAAAATTATTGCTTCCTCCTCTCTAGATTGATGCTGCTATAAGGGCAGTCGTGACAGTCACTCAGTCGTGTTTGACTCTTTGGAACCCCATGCCAGGCTCCTTGTCCATGGGATTCTCCAGGCAAGAATACTGGAGCCTGCCATTCCCTTCTCCAAGGGATCTTCCCAATCCAAGGATCAAATCCAGGTCTCCTGTATTGCAGGCAGATTCTTTACCATCTGAGTCACCAGGGAAGTCAGAAGGGCAGTGCCTGAGTTCAGCTCTTCCTTCCTGCCCGCGGTGTAACACCAGGTCTAAAACATAGACACACAGAGAGTTTACTGAATGAATCAAGGTCAGAGTGGCTCAGTGCCATAGCCTGAATGTCTGTGTCCTCCCTGAATTCATAAGTTGAAAGCCTAACGCCCAATGTGATGGAATTTGGATGTGGGGTCTTTAGGAGGTAAGTAGGGTTAGATAGTTTATGAGGGTGAGACCCTCATGATGGGATTAATGCCCTTATAAAGATGGAGCTCTCTCTCAGCATCTCACTCTCTCCCTCTTTTTATGTATAATCAAGGAAGCAGGCCTCCACCAAGAACCCAACCAGGCTGATGCTCTGATCTCAGGTTTCCAGCTTCCAGAACTATGAGAAATAAACATTTGTGGGAACTCCCTGGTAGTCCAGTGGTTAGGACTCTGCACTTACTGCCAAGGACACAGTTGCAATCCCTTATCAGGGAACTAAGAACCAGGCAAGCCATACAGGCAGGCCAAAAGAAAATTGTTATTTAAACCATCCAGACAATGGTATTCTGTTATGGCCACCTCAGTGGACTAAGACAGGTTGGTTCTAAAGTCTTCATACAAAGTAAAAATTCTTGAATGGTCAAAATGAACCTTACAAATCCTGCCTACCATCCTCTAAAATGCAGTATCCATATTTTATGTCATATACAGCAATTCTTATCCCCACTGAATTTTGAGAACTACTGAGTTCCACTAAAGGGGAGAATAAACGGAGAGGCTATATGACAATGTCTTTCATTCAAAGCACCCTGCTGTAAAACAGTCGTTAATCCTTGAGTAAGTGAGTGAGTGAAGTCACTCAGTCGTGTCCGACTCTTTGAGACCCCGTGGACCGTAGCCCGCCAGGCTCCTCTGTCTGTGGGATTCTCCAGGCAAGAATACTGGAGCGGGTTGCCATTTCAAGCTTTAAGGAAAGTAGGGTGGTGGGAGGGCTGAGAATGGACAGATGGACGGAGTCTTCTACACTGGCTCCTGCTTACCTGAAGGAGTTTAGTTGACTTTTTAAAAAATATTCTCTGTATGTGACCTCAGGCCCTGCTGTATGTACATCAAGAAAAAGCTGTCGTCATCATCTGGTCCAGTGGAAGTCTTTTTATTTTTCTGAGTAATTTACAGAAGTAATAATAAAGGGATAGTTTTTACATTTTCACTACAAAATTCGTTCAATCATTTAAATATAGCACATTTTCATTCCCTATTCTCCTGACTTTGAAGGTATATTAACTCAAAATGAGCAATATTCTCTACATGCAACTAACTATTCATGAACTGTCAAATGTGAACCTGGAGTAGATCCATCTCACAAATACTAATTCCATATTTCAAGTATGTTCTGATTTATTGTCAATTCTGGTTCTTCTTGCATTATAAAACTAGTACTTTTGAAACCTCTGATGGGTCATAACTTTGCTAAAGAGAAGATGGTCATCTTTCTCCATAATTGCAAAGCATTTTCAGTTTTACATTTATAAACACTGGCAAGAATATTCTTTGGATCACTTTTGCAAACACACCTGATTTTGTTATTTGTCCCCTTCAAGCTGTATCAAGAAAATTTTGTTAAACAAACACCACAAAAGGTAAAAGAACATCGGTTCCTGCTGCTTTGAGCAAAACAGGATGGTCCCGGTTCTTGTTGCAAAATATTGGGTGATGAAATCATTCTTGTTGAATGACTAACTGGATGAGAATATCATATTTTCTCTTTGTCCTCAAAAATATATTGTTTATTTGTCGATTCTGGAGTGTGAGAAAACTCACCTAGATTATTGTATGGCAAAATTCAGGGTCTGAGACTTTGCTTACAAAGTGAATTTTACTATTACCGTTAGAGTCAACATTGCTATTGTCTCTTCCGATTTGTCTAACTACTATAAAAAACATTTTCCTTTGTCACTTTTCTTCTCTTTACCATTTTGTGCAGGCAATGACAAATTCTCTATTCTCATGCAATGAAAGCAATAATAATAAAACTACAAAGATGGTATCGTCTAGCCTCTTTTAAACTTTCCTGAAAGATGATGTAATACTCTAAGCAATGTCATAAGAAAACTGAAGGGTGATGTAATCATGATGATTTATTTCACTATGACATCATCTTTCTGGATGGTGATGCCATCATTCTTTCATTTTCTTATCATTTTAGTATTTTTTAGTATAATTGGTAATAATTGATGGGCAATGATAAAATAATCCCAAGGATGATAAAATGAAAAGTGCTTCAAGATATAAGAAAATTCAGTTTCCACAAATGGTCCTACATGGTACATTCAAGATAGAATGGGTTTTATTCTGTTTTTGTTTTAAAAGTAAATGTTTTCTTTGATCTTTGCAAGATTTTTTTTAAAAAGAACCAAAATTATGAAATATTAACCTTTACAAATATTTAGAACTCCTCAGAAAAAAAAAAACTCTAAAATGAAAATTTAGTTCCATGGACCCTGATGGCATACTGCTGGTTTAATCATATTAACAGATTTGATCATTTTATGAAGATTTTCAAAATCTGGCTCCCTGGAAATTTGCCCCCCCCCCACACACACACACACAATAAAACAACAACTCTTCCTTTACTCACAGTTCTCCAACCAAACCCATCAGAGAGAAAGAGCCACAGCGCTCCAAGGCCGGAGGGGCTCCCCTCCCAGCCCCACGAGCACTCCTCGTAGAGATCCTGCAGACCCTGGGACACTTCCTCCTGGAGTCTTGTCTCTGCACACAGTGAGGAAGCAAAAATCATGACCCGAAGAAAACAGAGATGCCAAGTGGAATACTATGCAGGCTTCAGAGCAAGGCACAAACAAAACTCAGACCATGATCGGATGCCTGGTGATTACGGCTTTTGATTCTTTACAGTGAGGAGACAGTGTTATTATTCTCTTGCATTTTTTAAAACTTCTCATTCATCTTTTGTGTTTCCAGTCAGTCCACAACTATGGTTTGACTATTAATCTACAACATAGAGGAAATGTCCAATTCACAAAAGTGGTGTACTCCAAACCTTTGGCAGTTGGTTATTTTGGGAACTCAGGATAGTTTTTCCTCCAATATGCAATACTATAAATGATGGTGAGGTTTCCAGAGAAGCCCCACAAAAGTCTTCTGAACTCATAATGTTATTAAGGCCCTGGACTCTTACCGTGAAAATGAGTAGAAAGCAATTTTGTTGTAACACCAATATACAGACTCAAAGATCAGTCTCCCTTCTCTTGAATTTCATTTAATGAAACAACCCGTTCAGTGAAGGAAAACAAAGGGAAAGATAGAGACTTTTTAGGGAGAGACCTCTCCTTATTTTGGAGGCTGGTAGCAGCACTTTATTGTTATTTTGTCTGGCCGGTTTCACGTGGACAACTTCTTTTGCCATTTCCCCTCACGGAGATGTGACTCAAAGGGGCCATGATAGAATAGATATGAGGCTCACATCAAAGCATGGGGGAGGAAAAGCAAAAAGTTTGAATGAGATTTCCTCGATGGGATGATTAAAGCATGTGGTTGCAGGGAGGAGACTGTCTAAATCTGTATTAACTTACTTGCTAAGGAAATTGAGAAGGTGGAAGACCCGGTGTTCGTGTCTCACGTCTTTGAGCCTGGAAGAGAGGAGAGTCCACTATTTGGACAGGCAGTTCCCTCTCTGACCATAAGGTGGTGCCATCAGTCCAGACAGTCGGCCCCCAAGGGGGCGTGGCTTGCAGGAGGAGGAGCTCTACACGTGGAAGCCACGTTTTCCACTCTGGCTTTGGAACTCAGACAGCCTGGACCAGCCACCAAGTATTAACATCAACCTACACAACACTGCCTCATCATTCAACAACTTCCCATCCTCCAAGGCACCACCTGCTCACACCCAAGTAAGAACATCCTTCTGGGCATAGCAATCCACATCAAGATTCCAACTAATTACTTACCATTCCTCTCATCCATCCCTTCTTTCAGTGTCAGCTCTGGGCCACTGACCTTTTTCTAACTCCAAAAGGGAATCTAGTCTAAGAGCATCCTGGAGTTTCATCCTTAAATGCCACCAGGATGAGATAACAAGATCTTCTCTGGTGAGCACAGATTTATTCACAAAGGCCCTGCAACAAGGCCCCAAAAGTCCTTGACAGCTTTATCTTGCATTTGAATACCAAACTGGGCAACTCCTATTCCTCATATGAAATGCACCACGTCCCCTCTGTTCATTTACCCCTGATGGTCTTCCCTCCTAGGAAACCCTCTGTTCCTTTTCCACTTGTCAGTATCCTCTCCCCTTCCAAACTTAAACCCAAATTAACGCCCTCACTGTTTGGTTTTAATTGGTGAAATAGAGTGAGAAAGGAAAACTTGGGTTCCACACATTAACCACAGAAGCCCCCAGATGTCACAAAGGGAGCCTGCCTCATCCTTCCCACTGCCAGTTGGGTCTTAAACTGAGAAGGAGGGTCCATCCAGCCAAGAACCCTTGCTGAGTCTCAGGACGATACCAGCTGGACTGTCCTTACATCTCCAAAGGCTCAATTCCCACCTAGTGAGAGACCGAATCTGCAAGCACAATGCATGGTCCAGTGTCTGTTCCCCATTCATGTTTCCTTTACAGTAATAATATCTTTATTACTGCCCCTTACCTACTCCCTGTTGTCACCAGCCACAGGCTGCCAAACCAGGCCTGAGTTATAAGGGTAGAAGGAGAAAGGGAAGATCACAGCACAGTCACCAGCCTGAGCTCTTCTCCCTACTCTGACCCCAGGCCCGTGGCCTTGACTGGTAATCCCAGTACACTGCCTCCTGCTTCTGCAGAATTTTCTCAGCGCTGATGAGACAGACTGGGATGGACATTCTTCTCTGGATGTCTGGCTCTGGCCAAATGGTCTGAATATAAAACTCTTAAGAACTGGTAACTGTACTTGCTATACCTCAAATCCAAGTACTGCTATTTTTTTTTTTTTTTAGTTCTAAAAGGGGCAGGTGGCTCAGGTAGGAGACACGAATGTCCCCTGTGAAACTGGAGCAAATAGCGTCAAGATGAATTTTTCTATTATGCAGGTCCTCTGAGGGCAGTCCCAGGGCCTTGTGGTGGCAAAAGGCTGTGCCCCAGCTCTGGGAGGCAGGAGCCCAGAGACCTGCATCTACCTGACCCCTGCTCCAGGTGGTGGCCCAGCCTTCTAACAAGAAGACTCAGACTGTCTACATCCCAAAAAGGTGGGCTTGCTCCCACCCACTAGACCTCTCCTGTTTGTGTTGCTCAAAGAGCCAAAAGTCCAGATGCCCTTATTAATGCCAATATTACTCATGTTCTCACCTACGAAAGAGGCTCTCCAAGGAAAGAAAGCCTACCCAGGAAATTCAGAGGCTTATGGACTTCGTGGGAGGCCAGGCTGCTGTTGTTTTTTTGTTATGTTTTGTCTCTTAAGAATCTACAGGAGATGGTGTTTCATAAACTAATAAAGGAAATACCCAAACAAAAGCAGCGTGGGAAGTGCGCACCATCTATTATTAATATAATGGACTTGCACCCCACCTCCTTCCCCCAAAAACTCTTGAGGGAAGATGTAATTGTTATGGGAACCACGGGCATGAGTGGTCAGTTTTTTGTCACGATGCAGACTCAGACCTTCAAAGTGACCCTTTCTTGGGGTTCTGAAATCGGGTGGGGATGGTGGACAGCAGCTAGCTCCCAGGCGCTGCAACCCCTGGGAGGGCCTACTCGAAGGTGCCTTTCCCACCCCCTCCTATCCTTCCTCCCACCTCTGGGCCGCTGGACGCTGGACAGCCGCAGCCACTGGTCCCACCCTGCCCCCATCCCCGTTCCTAACGCCCTCCTGCATCCGGGACCTTGGGAGGGGAGCTTGGGAAGTCGAACGGCTGACAGAGGACGACCTGGCCCCGGCGTCTCCGCACCCCTTCCCCCAACCGTGTCACAAGGCTGCCCCAACGAGGCGCTCGGTGCGCCCCGCCGCGGAGACCCAGAGCCGCGTCGCCGCGGGCAGTGGGTGATGAAACCTCCGGGGCGCATTACCGCAGAGGGCGCGGGCTGGGAGCGGGGCGGGGGCGGGGGTTGGAGCTGGTACCCAAGCTCACCTGTTCTCCTGCAGGAGGGTGGAGACGGCGGGGGAGGGGCGAAAGCGCGTCACCCGGGGTGAGCGGCGCAGCGCTCGCGTCCCCCACCCTCCCCACACCCTACGAGCCCCCAGAGCTGCGCCGTCGGACTGACGGTGCCCGGAGCAGTTCCTGTCCCCGGCCTCAGCGCGGGGGAGACGTGAGCGTGCACACGTACACACACAGCGGGGGAAGAGGAGCTCCCAGCGGCGCCCAACTTTCTCCCTGCTTCCGCAAGCCGGGGGGAGAAAGCAGTCGAGGGCAACCCAGCCCCGGCCGTGCTTGGGGAGGGAGCTTGAACAAGAAAGCAGAAGAGATGGAGAGAATTTCCTCGGGTTCTGCTTTTAGGGTTTGGGGAGTGTTTTTTTGTTTGTTTGTTTGTTTTTTGACCTTTTCCATCCGATGAATGAAGAGTAAAGGGAACACAGAACGCGGCGGCGAGTAGCGCTTTGGGAAAATGGAAGAGTATGTTTGGAGACGCGTAAAGTTGCCTTTCAAGCTCCAGCCTCTCGGGCACGCGATGCTCCGCCGCGGGCTGACTCAGGGCTGCCCGGGCCTCCCTGCCACCCGCCTGTAAATGATGCAAGTCCAGTCTCTCACCTGGATCTCTGCAGCCCAGCCCAGAATCCGTCTAGACTGAGGGAGGGGCAAGAATCTGACACCTGAGGTGTGGCAAGGCCCCCCACGGCGGGGCGAAAAGAGGAAGATAGGGCAGCCGCTCAGGCAGAGTCCTGTATCCGGTGCTTCTGCTCCTATCTTAAAATAGTTTGGAGGATTTTTTGTTTTTAATGCAAAACATCACACCGCCAGGAATTCCCATCTGTGCCCAGCTTGCCCCCAGCACCACTGTGTCCAGAAAACTTCTCCAATCTGTCAAGGCCTCGGGGCTGGGAATCTCAACTAAATTACAAAAGGCAGAAAGAGGAAACTTTCCCAGCCCGTTGCGGGTGTGATGCGAGCCAGGAGCCCGAGGGGGTTGGAAGGGAGGGGGAACGCTGTCCCAGCGCAGACCATCCCCTCTCGCCTTTCTTTAGCTGCAACCGGAGCTGGGATTCGCTTTTAGTTAAGTCCGTTCGGCCATTGCCTTGGAGCACCCGCACACGCGCATGTATCTCCGGCCGCGCTCTCACACACTCACACACGCACGCAAACGCGTGGCCGTCGCCAGGTCGGCAACTTTGTCGGGCGCTCCCAGCGGCGCTCGGCTTCCTCCCGTAGTAGTTGGGCGCAGGCCCCGCCTCCCGGCCGTGTTGTCAAGCGGGCGGGGGTCTCGGATTGGTCCAGCCGCCGGGACAACACCTGCTCGACTCCTTCATTCAAGTGACACCAGAGCTTCCAGGGATATTTGAGGCACCGTCCCTGCCAGTGCCCGGCACTCGCGGCGCTGCTAACGGCCTGGTCACATGCTCTCCGGAGAGCTACGGGAGGGCGCTGGGTAACCTCTATCAGAGCCGCGGCCGCGAGGAGGGAAAAGGCGAGCCGGGAGGAAGAGTGGGAGGAGGAGGGGAAGCGGCGGAGGAGGAGGAAGAGGCGGAGGGGAGCACAAAGAATCCAGGTCTCCGGGCTGGAGGTTTACACCAAGAACCATGTGTGCCGAGCGGCTGGGCCAGTTCGTGACCCTGGCTTTGGTGCTGGTTACCTTCCATCCAGCTCGAGGGACCGACGCCACCAACACCCCCGAAGGTCCCCAAGACAGGGGCTCCCAGCAGAAAGGCCGTCTGTCCTTGCAGAACACAGGTAAGTGCGTGCGCCCCCGCGGCGGGGAGCTGCTGGGAGAAGACATCCCGCACCCACGCAGCGCGCCCCGAGCGCTTCGCCCAGAACTGGGCGCCCACCCTGGGCTGCGCAAACTCTTGGGGTGGAGCGGGGCGTGAAGAGGAGAGCGCGCGGCAGAGCGAGGTCCAACACCGGGCTCCGCGCGCCCGGAATCCGCACGTGCTGGCCGGGTGATGAGATGGCTGGGGCAGGACTTGTTGCTGTCCTCCCGGG
Source organism: Oryx dammah (assembly GCF_014754425.2). NCBI lineage: Eukaryota > Metazoa > Chordata > Mammalia > Artiodactyla > Bovidae > Oryx > Oryx dammah. The sequence continues at coordinate 66,198,162 of NW_024070204.1, forward strand.
GTCGAGGGTAAAGGAAGCACCGCATGACGCGGCCAGGGTCGGCTCCAGCGTCCCCGGACCGGTTCAAACCTCCCTGCTCCATCCTAACCGGCTTGCAGGAGGCGCGGAGCGTCCCCGCTACCGGGCTGCGCCCTGAACCGAAGAACTTCTCTTCCCAGCCGGCGGGAAGCCGGCAGGACTGCTTCTCCCCCTCCTCAAAAGATGCCCGACATCCAAGAACTTTGTAGGCGAGACAAATTGCATGGCGAACTTTCCCCCTTGTGGGGCATTCCTTTCGGAACGGGCAGGGGCGGGTGAAGTAAAGCGTACCTCTGCGGTGCTGCCTCCGTCCCCGGCTCCAGAGCAGGTCAGCAAGAGAAGAAATGGTGACACGGCCCGAACCGTGCGCCGCAGCTGCTCGACCGGCTCTCCGTTTACCCGCGAGCTGCCAAGCACAACCAGGCGTGCAGGGCACGGGGCTGGTCCTTTTCCCAGCCCCCGGGAAAGGAAGAAAATCTGCCTAGCGCTTCTTCGCTCTTCACGGCCCTCCCTTTATTAAGGGGGCCTGCGAACCCGGCGGTGCCGTGCGTGCGTTCACCGCACGAGCAGGAATGCACGAGTGCCCATTAGGGGCGCCGGGAGCGAGTGAACCGCGGCCCTGCGCGCTCCGGGCCGGCGCGCCGGGGCCGCGCATGGGACCGTCCGGGAGTCTCCCACCTCCATAGGCGGATGCCAGCACCCCCAGCTCGCGCCCGGCTCGTCCTAGGAATCTCACCCACCTTTCCCCTCCCAGAGATTTCCCTGAGAATCAAACGTGATTTTCGCTAGTTGGTGACCCTCAACAAATACACGCCCCTCATTCTCTCGGCAGATTTAATCTGAATGCGGATTATCTCCTCCGACCCGCCCTTCTTCCAAAATATACTCTTCTGGTGTAATTTTGTGGTTGGTTTAAGTCAGGGAATTGGGTAGGGGGAGGGAGGGGAGAGAGGCTTTGCAGCCTGACAGTTAACTCCCTCTCAGCCTGTCCTTTCAGAGACGCGAATTGGGGCCACATTCTGCGAAGGAGGGCAGCGGACACCCGGGTCGCGAGAAGTCTAGGGTATTTAGCGACATCTCACCCCAGATCTCTATTAAAAAGGAACCTCGAACTGCAAAGGTTGCGTTTCTGCTGCAGACTAACCCCTATCTGACTCGACTCCTGAGCCTGCTTGCAAGCAAACCGCAGTTTCCCTAGCCTGGTATTTTTAATGCGAATGGTTTGGAGGCGCTGCCTTAATAGGAATTTTGTTTTGATTTTTAGGTGTTGAATCATAAAGCTAAATTGAAACTGCTTTTTGGACGCTCTCATTTGGGGGTCAGGAAGGAAATGGCCGTGATTTAATAGCAGCAGCTTCATCCAAGTACAGAAGAGTATTTCATTGATGAAGGACAGAAAGGAAAGACCAAGCTAATGGGTTGAAATTTTATTTTTGTCGGTGGGTTTAGAAAGCTGAAATATCTTCAGCTGTCAAACTAAGTATTCCCCCAAATACTTTAAAAGATGAGAAGGATGAAAAAATGGAGTGTTCTGACCTAACTTCTCTTGTGACTTTTGTAATGTAGGTCTGGCTAATTTTTACAAATATTTACAAATACTAGTTATCTTCATAAGTAGATTAAGTAATGAAATTTTCTTTCCTTGGTTTTTGGATCCCGAAACAGTCATTTCTAACACTTTTTCTTAATTTTCCTTTTAGTCATTACTTTTATTTCAACCAGCCTCTCTTTGCATTCCCCAGCATGGCAGAGAATTTTGTATATGATTGTATGTAATTCTCATTTTAGCGGAAATCCAGCACTGTTTGGTCAACGCTGGCGACGTGGGGTGTGGCGTGTTTGAATGTTTCGAGAACAACTCTTGTGAGATTCGGGGCTTACATGGAATTTGCATGACTTTTCTGCACAACGCTGGAAAATTTGATGCCCAGGTAAAAACCATATTGAGCACCAAGAATGTTTTGGGTTAGCAGAGCATGACTGAAGCGTTCATTGGAAAAACCTGTTAACAGAGTTTCCTAGCTGATCGTCATGGTGGGTTTTAGTACTTGCCAGCATGGAGAAGGCAATGGTACTCCACTCCAGTATTCTTGCCTGGCAAATCCCATGGGCGGAGGAGCCTGGTGGGCTGCAGTCCATGGGGTCGCACAGAGTCGGACACGACTGGGGCGACTCAGCAGCAGAGACCTTCCAGGTGTGCAGCAGGGTGCCAGTGACTCCCCACTCCACTCCTGGGGTCCAGCTTTCTGGGCCTGTCATCTCGGCCGAGTCTTCCTCCACTCTTCACTGTGTTTGCATGCACAGAGTGGGATGGAGACCAAGCTGAACAATTATTTGAGGATTCTTAGCAGAGAAAACTCATAATAAATAATAAACATCTTGTAAGGGACACACTGTGTCTGGCTACCCAGAACCCAGTCTTCGAGGACCATAACATTAGGCTGGGGGTAGAGCAGGGAAGGCCAGGGACTCCAATTAAACATGGCAAAAGCTATTTTCACCTAATAGGCAAGAATAAGAGAGACACAAAATTAGTAGAAATTCGTCATCTCCTAGAGGACATGTGGGCAGGCAGCATGGATAAATCAGGGCCTCCAGAGAGCAGACTTTTCTTCCTCCTCTCCCAACCTGAAAAGTTGGAACCCTGAATGAGTCCTGCTCTATATAACTATAGTCAGGGCCTGACCCACTTCACTTATCCCAGGGTCCCCAGGGTAAAAGCCTAGATGCTGCATGAGTAAGAAATGAACCCAACAAGTGACCTTATGGCTCCAGTGCACACCATACGAACACATTTCAGGTGGAGTGGAGCATCAGGCTCACCTCCTTCGTGTCCTCCCCAGCCTGTATATGCATTGTGGAGTCATTTCATTGGAGAGCCATGACTGTTTGGATGAGGCCAACAGTTGAGGTGTGATTTATGAACATCACCAGTTACCACGTACTGACATCCTGTAGACGGCCTGACAAAGCAACGCCTGGGAACCAGAAAGGGATGCGACAGGGCTGGCAGCCTCCCCTACAGAGGATGTGGGGTGCCAGCAGGGGAAACCAGGGAAGGAAAGAGGAGGAAAGTGTTTGAACTCCTTGAGATGCCCTAATAAAGCGTCCCTTCTGGATTAACGGGAATTAGGAAACGTAATAGGAAATCCGGAGGAAAGATGTGTATTTCAGGGCAATCCCACAGGATGTCAGGGAAGAATACTGAGAACAGATTGCTGCAGCCCTCACATAAATTCATCTTCCTTTTTTTCCCTCAACCAACAGGAGTACGTTCTCAAGTTAGAAGCATCCCTTTCAAGTCAGGTCTCAGCCCATAACTACTTAGTCAACCGGCACACCCTACCCTCCATCCTATTTGGCTCCCACTGGCGCGTCAGAGAATCACCATGAGGTGGCTTTCCAGTGATCAGACTCTATGTGTAGACCTTTCAGCTGCTTCTACAGGAGAGGACAAATAAACATGCTGGCCGGCGTCCCACTTCCAACCTAAACCCATTTACTTTCTCAACTCCGTTACTTCCAGGCCTGTCTAAAACACAGGGGTGACCTCTCCAATGACGGCTTGCTTCTGTAGAAGAGGGGGTGTGAGGATCCCTGGGTGGGTATCCCACCGTGCCTCTGTGCCCTGCGAGGCTGATAAGGAAGCTAACGGCCCAGGCTCGCCCCCACACCAACAGCTGTCTCCTCTCTAGGATGAGAACAATCTCGTGGGGTTGCCAGGAAAGAGAACTGCAGGCCAGATGTATGCCTGGCTGCCTTCGCCACTCGGAGGCCTGGGGCGAGGGGGAGGGGCCGTCAGCCGGGCAGTTCAGGCTCCAGATGCTGGCAGGCAGTGTGCCAGGCGGGCCTTTTAGAGGCAGTAATCCTAACAGTTTAAAGGAGTCGAATTGCTTTCAAAAAGGAAAAGAATGCTCCTCCTTAAAGGCTAGGAGGAGGAGAGAGAGAGTATGGGTTGGGGTCGGTGGGAGGCACTGAGGCAGGAAAGGCAGGCCCAGCTAGCACCTGACCTTCACATCACTAGGAGCAGGAAAGATGTGAGATCTGCACAAGCAGGCACCTGGGAAAAACGCTCACCACGCACCGCCAAGGAGCTCTGGGCTTATGCCTGTCCAAATTTCCCTCAGGGTTTCAGAAACGTTGCCACCATACAGTCAACACTGGGCTTCCTTGAGGACAGAGGGCCAGAGGAGCTGCAGGACAAGGGAGGCTAGTAGAGGAGTTTGGGAGGAAGGAAGCAACTGTGTCAGTCTCCCAGGTAACATCCTTTGGGGCTAAAGGCAGAGGTCTCACATCACTCTGGACAGACCTCCCAATGTAGCCTCAGCCTGTCACCAGCAAGGATGTCTGTCTGGATGGGGCCTTGAGGTTCGGGTGTCAGAAAAACCCCATGTAAGCCCAACAAGGGTCAGACTGTCAAAGCGTGTAATAAGGACTGGTCTCTTCCACCCCTCTCTCCCTCCCCTGTCCCCTCCGCTCTCAGGGCAAGTCATTCATCAAAGATGCCTTGAAGTGTAAGGCGCACGCTCTGCGGCACAGATTCAGCTGTATAAGCCGGAAGTGTCCAGCCATCAAGGAGATGGTGTTCCAGTTACAGCGGGAATGCTACCTTAAGCATGACCTGTGCTCTGCTGCACAGGAGAACATCCGGGTGATGGTGGAGATGATTCACTTCAAGGACTTGCTGCTGCATGAGTGAGTGCTGCCCTGGGGGGTGGGTCGGGGCTGGGCTGGGGTGATGCTGCAGCGTAGAGGGAGGGAGGGGAGGCCTGCTGTGGTCCAGAGACAGTCTTCTTCAGTCTGATGGGTTGACTTGTAGAGGCTGAGCTCTCCTCTTAAATGGGAGGTTGTGGTTTACCACAGAAAGCTGCACTGACTCCCCTGAGCATCCCTTTCCAGCTGGCCTTCAGGAAAAGCAAAAGAAATTTCCACCATCGGTTTCAAAATCCAAAGCAATAGCAACAGGAAATCTTTTTCACTGAGCGTGAAACAGCGTGTGGAATTCAGGAATACCTTTTGTCTTTCCTTCAGCCAGGATCCCAACAGTTCTGAGTGTTCCGAGTTGCCATGTAGGTGCCCCAGCAGATGGCCAAGGGCTGGTAATATATACTGAGTATGTACTGAGTGCCCGGCATTGTGTTAAGGCTTCATATGAATTTTTCACTTGATCGTCAAGACAGCACCATGGGCTAGGTGCCATTCTCATCTCCATTTGACAGATGAGAACTGAGATTCACTGTGGTAAAGATCACACAGACAATGAGGAGGAGCCTGGCAGTGCAGCCCCAGGACTTACACTCTTAAATACCAATGGCTTTTCCCCTTGCCTCCATAAGCTCTGCTTTCCCTTGGAAAGTCCAATTCACCTTCTCCAACATTTGTGCTCTCCCAGAGAAAATGCAAAACAAATGATAAAAACGTGAATCAGCTAAACACCTTTATGCCAAAATGAGGGGATAGGAACATACTCTTTAGAAGACTTGCAATTCAATCATAAATCCAGGACATCTTCCTTTAAAAACATACAATGGCTCCTTTCTTGGGGACTCAGGGCAGAAAGTAAGGTACTAGCTAAGCAGCCCAGTACAAGTCACTGCACTGTTAGTCTTTGCCCAGTGACTCACTGGGCCAAATCAGTACAATTTTATCAACCCTTGCTCCTTAGTTCATGCCATAGCCTCCCTCAGCTATGTCACTAAACAGGCCACTCCCCATGCCATCCACACCACTTAGACCACAGGGAATAGCAGCCATCACCTGTCACTTGCAACACCCCTGGTGCAGTGTTAGAATTATTAGATACACCATGAATCTCTATAGGCAGCTCTTGCCAGGAGCAAAGTGATATTGCCTTTGCCTTGAGTTACACTGTGTTCTCAGTCGCTCAGTCATGTCTGACTCGATGGGTTGTAGCCCACCAGGCTCCTCTGTCATGGATTTTCCAGGCAAGAATACTGGAGCAGGTTGCCATTTCCTACTCCAGGGGATTTTCCTGACCTAGGGATCAAACCCACATCTCTTGCATCTCCTTCATTGGCAGTCGAATTCTTTACCACCAGCACCACCTAGGAAGCCTGAGTTATACTAAAGCCCAATAAAATATTTTCTATTCTTCCAAATCTCTATAAAGAATCAAACCAACAATAGCATCAACAACAATAGCAATAACAATAACTGTCATTTTCTGAGTGGGCCAGGCCCTTGGCCAGGAACTTGGCCTAGATTATCTCATTTACCTTTCCCAACAGTGCTACAAGCCAGAGAATACTAACCCCATGCAACAGAGAAAGAACCTGAAGCTTAAAAGTTAAAAAATTTTGCTCTGAGGTTCAATTCCTAATTTCCAACTTGGGAATTGGTGCTTCTGAAGCCAGTTGTCAGGAATGGACCTCAAACCTCCTTGTCCTGGCCTCCATCCTCCCCACTAGACCAACTAAAGGCTCATTGGTCCCCAAGTGCAGCAGGATTTTTCCCTTTTTTCAAAAACAGTCCTGTTACACAAGCAGAACACTGAGCTCTCCTTCCCTCAGGTGCCCCTGCAAGGGGCACACACCCCACGGCTGAGAAGCTCATGAAGTTCATTTGTCCTCAACTTACTCTCCTCCATCAGAGATAGTTTGTTGGCTAATTCTGTAACACATTCCTGGAGCCAAGAAGACTTGTTTCTTTGGAAAAAAGTCTTTGGGAAAATGGAAGGTTTTGAGGGGTTTTGCCACCCCACCCCACCTTTGCATTTAAGAAGACAGAAAGCACGATGGCTTTCTGATACCTCCTCCATGGAAACATCGTCCGTGGGACCCCTACTTCCAAAAGGCTCCATGCATCATTTAGAACCCACATAACCCCGACCCCAGCCTGCTCTGGAAATGCAGGTGGTCTACCCCAAAAGCAAACCTGGGCCTTTTTCTTAAATACTCCGTGTGGCTACATGCAATTCCTCTTGCTAAGCCAGCAATTCTAGCTCCCCACAAAATCCCACTGCCTTCCCTTTTGAAGCTGCAACTGCACACTCTGTTAACTAGCATTTAAAGCTGAACTAATTTTTTTTTTTTTTTAGTTTTTCTTAACTATCTTAACTGATTTGGGCACCAAAGATCCCATCAGTCCCCAAATATCAAGAAGGCCATTTAAGAATGTGTGACCTTGGCCACAGATAAGAAAATGAAAACTGAATTTGCTCTTCCCTCTAGAGAGAAGGAAATCATAGGCATCCTAGAATCCACATCACCCCCATCCCTCAACCTGACCCTCACCTAACCCCTAAAACACTCACATTCAGTTAAAGTGACTTCCTTCAAACGCCCTGCTCCCCTCACTCCTTCCCGTCCAACTTTCTCCATATCACCCTCTTGGCCATCAGACACCCTGTCACTGGGTGCTGGCAGCCTCCAGGCACATCCCCCTCCAAGTATTTTTAAAAACCCTTTAGCCTTGCTGACGCCCAGTGGAGAGAGCTGGGCTTTGTCATTAGACACGGGCTGAGCTAGCAGCCTGAGAAGGCACCATGCCAGCTTGAAATACAGCTTAGATGAACACACCCCTCCCCGTGGTTCACAGCTTTCTCCTCGGCAGAGAGCACCAAGGGCAGAAAAGAGCGTGGGGTAGTCCAGCCTTCTGGGATCCGCCTTGGGATTCAGCAAGTTCATGTGGCAGCCAGGATACCCTGCTGAAGGAGGCCAAGAGGCAGTCCATGGATTCCCAAGAGGGCCCTTCCTCTCCTTACTCTGGGGAAAGAAACTTGGAAAAAAGCATCCCCAAAAGACAGATGCTTAGTCTCCGTGATCTGCTTCTCTAGCCGCAGGAGGTGGCAGGCAGGATCAGGTGCTAAAATCCCAGTGATGCTCTGGCAGACACTCAGTGAACTTGACCTCCCTGAGGCTGTCAGTGCTAGTTTTCAAAAGACGGAAAAAAACGGACATGCAGGGAACACATCCCTCGTGTGACCATGCCCTCCTCTCTTGGCTGAAGTCAACTTGGGTCATCACTGTCCTTGTCACGGTTAGGGGCCTGCCTTCAAGACTTCCAGCACCCTGCCCATCAGCTGTGCCCAGACTCTCCGACTCCAAAGGCATCAAGTAAGCCTTAAAAGGCAGCTTGATCTCTGTCAGCCGGAACATTCCTCCTCGCCGCTCTCAGCCCAGCCCCAGGCCTTCTCGGCCCAGAAGCTTCCAAAAGCCACTTTCTCCCCCACCATATCCCTGTTTTTCTATCTATGAAATGAGGACAGTTCACTCAATTACAACTTGAGGACTATTTCATAAATATGGCAGCAAACTGCTTCACAAGTCTTCAAACAATCTGCCCTTCCTGCTGGGCAACAACGGCCAACCTGCAGAGAAAAGAGTCAAATGGTCTGTAGTGCAGCATCCCAGTGGTACAGGCTCACCGAGGAAAAAAAGGCTTGTTCCTATAAATGAGCTCACGTGCCAGAGTGGTTTCTCGCCCAAGGGGACGGCCCAGTGCATGTTCTGCCAGTGAGGACTGCTTAAGAAAGCTTGTAAGCCACCTGGAACATGCCAGACCCCTCCCCACACCTTGGGGATTTTAAGAGTCCAGTGAGATGTGAGAAAGGCTTGGTGAGTTGGCCAGGAGAGCCCATTGCTGGGGGCACCTTTTGCCAGATGGGCCCCAAAATAGGCACACTACTCTGGCTTTCTGCACACACCTCCATCCCAGGAGGAAGGTATGTAGTCATTCCTCCTTCAGCACTTTTTCTAAAGATGGCCTGAGCAACTGGTCCTCCCCCTGGAAACCAAGCATGCTTATTTCACAGACAGCTGGCTCTCGTCCCAAGCACAGAGGCCCCTCTATGCCAGGCCAGCTCTCACCTCCCTTTGTGGGGAAGCCCAGACCAAAAGAATAGAGCTGTTCAGACACTCTCACTTCACTCTGTGAAGCCACTCCCCCGCCTCAGCCTCTGCTACCAAGGAAGGGAAATCTTGGTTGGAATCAACACCCCAGCCCCACCCTTCACCTGTTTCAGACACCTCCAGATACAAAGGAGAATGCATCCAGAAACTTCCCCAAACACCCTTCATTATCATAAGCCCAAACCAGGGGCAAATGCACACATGGGGTAAGTGGTTTGGGAGGAGCCTAACTTAGATTAGGCTTATCGAGGAGGACACCCAGTGCAAAGCCAGCCAATCTCACTTCCCTGCCGTAAAGGCTCTTCAGTTTAGTATTTAAGGCCCTTCACCATTTGCCTAAGTAGTATTCCACTGGCTCCACGACCCATTTCCCCTCCTGCTAAAATCCTCCTAGTTAGCACACCCTAAACAGGCCCGGGGACTTCCCTGCTGGCTCACACAGTAAAGAATCCTGCAATGTGGGAGACCTGGGTTTGATCCCTGGGTTGGGAAGATCCCCTGGAGGAGGGCATGTCACCCCACTCCAGTATTCTTGCCTGGAGAATCCCCATGGACAGAGAAGCCTGGCAGGCTACAGTCCATGGGAATCGCAAAGAGTCAGAGACGACTGAGCAACTATGCAGAGCACAGGACAAAGGGGCCTGGAGCTCCCCTGCCGGCCTCATTCCCACAGCTGTGTGCCTCACTCCCCAGGGCTTCTTTCTAGGCTTCTAGCACAGACACCTGTGTATTGTCAGGGGCCCTTTTTCTTGCGGCAGGCTCCCTCCCCCAGGCTCCAGTTCCCTCCAGTGCCTGGCAGGGAGCCCAGTACTCCACAGAATCCAGGTAAAGGCTTGCAGTAATGCCAGGAACATCTTTTGCCAAACCAAACCCAAGTCAAGCATCGGCCAGGTCTCTCCGCTCCTGTGGGTCCTGCCCTCGGCAGCCCACAGGAGGCATTCTCCAGCCCCGGTCTCTCTCTCAATCCCCAGACCCTACGTGGATCTAGTGAACCTGCTGCTGACCTGTGGGGAGGAGGTGAAGGAGGCCATCACCCACAGCGTCCAGGCTCAGTGTGAGCAGAGCTGGGGAAGCCTGTGCTCCATCCTGAGTTTCTGCACCTCGGCCATCCAGAGACCCCCCACGGCGCCGCCCGAGCGCCAGCTCCAGGGCGACAGGGCCAAGCTCTCCAGGGGCCACCCCGCGGAAATGGGTCACCACCTTGCGGAGCCCAGCAGTCGGGAGGCCGGCCGAGGTGCCAAGGGTGAGCGAGGTAGCAAGAGCCACCCCAACGCCCACGCCCGGGGCAGAGCGGCCGGCCCCGGGGCCCAAGGAACTTCTGGAAGCAGCGAGTGGGAGGATGAACAGTCCGAGTATTCCGATATCCGGAGGTGAAATGAAAGGCCCGGCCGGGAAATCTTTTCCTCCACGCCGTCCATTTTCTTCTCTCTGGACATTCCAAAACATTTGCCATTAAAGAGGGGGGCTATCACTCTCAGGATGTGATGGGGATTGCGGACTTGATTGGAGGTGTGTTAGCGGCATGAACAGGTGAGGCGGAGGCTCCCTGGGCAGCGAGGGCTCGGTTGTGCCTGGTGTGTCCCGCATCCACACATCCCGACGGGAGGTCGTCCTCCTCGCAACTTTGCCTTCTTCCCATCCGCGGAGACCCTGGGCTGTGGCTTGCGGCTCCCTTTGCCGTGGGAGGTGACGAGAGGGGCGGGGTGACCCGCGGGGGCCCGACTGTGCGCTTGGTGCTGGGCCCCGCCCCCAGCTTCTGTGCCGACCGTCCTAGCGGAGTGCAGCTGGATTCCGGCGCAAGAGTGGGTGTGCAAATCTCCCAGGGAATCGGGAGAAGGGTGGAGCGGGGGCAGGGCCGTGTGGGTGCTTGGTGCCAAACAGAAATCCAGTTTCTTGCATGGGACCTTGAGATTTGGAGTAACTTGGGTCGGGGCGGGGGGTGTGGGGGCGGCGAGGATTCTAAGTGTAATTTCTGAGCCATTGTTCTGTCTAGGGGACCCTGCTGCAGGGAGTGGCCCCTGTGTGTTTGTATTTTAACCACTGCTTCGAGTCTCGATTTCACTTTATTTATCCAGTTACATCTCCTTATCTGTCGTCTAAATAAATAGCTTTCAAACAAGCAACTGGGTCATTAAAACCAGCTCAAAGGAAAACAAAAAGCAACCCATCTTTGGGGGCTGAATTTTTTTTTAAGTACTATTTTTAAAGTAATCAAAAAGTGACGTAGTTTTATGTCTGACTGCCTGACGTGGGCTCATTGCCACTAGAGCAAAGCCCACCCTGGAAAAAACGCACACAGGAGTGCGTTTGACAGAATTCCCTTTGCCTTTCGGTACCTCGCCTTGACCCTCAGCCAAGACGGACCCTGGTTCTATTGGGCCGAGTTGGAAAGCTGGCCTGTCCATGCTAGAGGCTGGAAAAGAGGAACACAGAAGGAGACTGCTGCATGTCACTGGGGGACAAGATTTCCCAGATCCAGAATGAAGATGGAGCAATGAGAAAAGGAGTCAGTGTAAAAAGAAAAGCAGGGAGGAGAGACAGAACTGAGGATACAGGGAAAGGATTAGAACAGAAAGCATTGGCAATGGATGTCTTGTGGTTACTGAAGAGGCCTCAGAGATAGGCCTTTTCTTCTCTTTTCTGACAGAGCTTATCCTTTCTTGCAGCCAGTACTCAAATGGGGGCCCAGTATTGCAAAGAATGGATGGATGTTCTGGGCCAGGTCCTTCTAGAACAGGGGTCAACAAACCTTGTCTGTAAAGGTCCAGATAGTGAATACACTATTTTCAGTTTGGCAGGTTATATGGTTTTTGTTGCAGCTACTCAACTCAGCCTTTGTTGCCTGAAAGCAGAAACATACGTAGACAACACGTAACAAATAGGCTTGGCTTCACTCCATTAAAATTTTATTTAACAAGCACCCAACTGGATTTGGCTCTTGGGCCTGAGTTTGCTGACTGCTGTTCTAGTGACTGGGCAAAAAAGTATGCATCCTCCATTTATATCAACTCATAGCTCTCCCTCAAAGCAACCTGAGGCCAGAGATAAAGAGGCTATATTTATCTACTCAAAAATGATTTGTTCCACAGGATGCCCTTACCCAAAGCCCAGCTAGTGTTTATATAACCTAAATCCAGTCTCACTGCTGCCAGGACAGGGTGCCACAGCGTCGTTTTCCCAATCTTTCACGATGCATGTTGGAAAGAAACCATCTGTTGGGGGGAGGGGTACAAAAGGCTGGGAGAAGCACCTAGAAAGAGCTGGAGTTGCAGAAAACAGAGGAGATGTGCTCGATCCATCTCTGCCCTCGGAGAGAGGAGGACCGGTGTGTCAGACTCTGCCATGGCAACTGAACGTAAACCGTGGCTGTCTGAAGCCACACAGCACGTGGACTGTTTTCCTTACATCACTCAAAAGCTGAAGCAATAACATTCTCTCGCGTTGCTGGGTCAGCTGCTCATTTGTTCGCCCGCTTCTGGGCCGGGTGGGTGAAAGGCATCACTTTTATATTTTCTGCAGTGTAAATGTTTTATGTGTTCGCTACTGACACCCCATGTGTTGCTTCTGTTGTAAATATTTGTCATTTGTATTTATTATCTCGGTGTTTTCCCCCGAGACATACAATTGCTTCCTATGTTGATTTGAACCCCCTCATTGATCGCTGTTGTATATTTTTTCATGCCGCTGCTTTGTTTCTCCTCAAAAGCCAGGTAGAAATCCTTGCATTCTGGTTCCTAAACTTTTGAAGCCTATAGTAGTATTTATTGCTGAGATTCTTTATCTCAAAACTGGGGAAAATCCAAATTCCTGTAAGCATGGACAGAGGCATTTGTACAGTCCAAAATGTAAGCAAAGTTGTCCTTAAAAATAGACCCTCCACTTGGGGCTTCGTACTTCATACAAATTTACTCCTGAGCCTTCCTTTGAGGAAGGATGTGGATTTCCAAATAAAGATATGATGTTTATTTTGAGCCTTGCATCTTAACAAGATGATCCGAACACCTCTCCTTTGTATCAATAAATAGCCCTGTTATTCTGAAATGAGAGGCCTTAGTAGAGTGAAATGCTGACACTCAAAACTAAATAAATAGAAAATGCTAGCCCAGAGCTGTAGCTGTACTTTCACACACAGACACACACACACAGAAATTTCAGCTCGAACCTAGGAAAAGGCTTCGTTTACAACAACATGGACAAACAGCGCCTCCAGGGCCCGTTTCCTAACGAAGAGCAACCCTCCTGTGATCTCAGCATCAGCACCATGTGGGCTTGCTAAGTTATAAGATCTGTTTCTGTTACAGATTTAGGCAGCAGGATCTGTACTTTGTCACATTGCATTATCTTTCTCCAAGACTTAATAAAGGTTTTAAATAACTGACTTCCTCTTGAGTAGCATTTTTGTCTGAGAGAGCTTTGGGTGGGCCAAGGGGATGGCTGTGAGCAAGTAGGCTTTGAGTCCATTAAATGCTGGATGTTCAGATATCTACAAGACAGAAACAGGCTCATAGACATAGAGAACAGAGGCATGGCTGCCGAAAGGGGAGGGGGCTGGGAGGATTGGGGGTTTAGGACTAGACGCAAACTGTTACATATAGGATGGATAAACAAGGCCCCAGGACTTCCCTGGTGGCCTTGTGGTTAAGATTCTGGGCTTTCACCGCGGTGGCCCAGGTTCAGTTCCTGGTTGGAGAAGATCTCACAAACCACATGGTGTAACCAAAAGAAAAAACAACAAGGACCTACTGTATAGCACAGGGAACTATTTTCAAATATCCTATGATAAGCCATGATGGAAAATAATGTGAACGAGAATATATACATATATGTGTGTGTATATATACATATATATTTGAGTCACTTTGCTATATAGCAAAAGATAATACAACATTGTAAATCAATCATGTCAGTTTAAAAAATGTAATGGTGAATGTTCAGTTTACAGGGAGAGGAACTCAAGGAAGAAGACTACTCTGGGCTTTTCTTCACCCACAGGGACTCTGTCCAAAACCCTGCCTGAACCACCCAAAGAGGAGGCTGAGCTTCACAGCCTGAAAGCACCAACCCCAGGGCCATCAGGGTGGTCCTCAGAGCTCCTTCTGGAGTGCACAGACCTTGGAGTCAGCTACCCTTTCTTGCAGATGGGGCCTACAGAGGACGCCACCAGCATAATTAAGTCTTGGCCAGAAAACAGCTCGGGGGCCAGGGGCTCTGCACAGGCAGGGAAGCCTCCTCCTCACCTCTCCCTTCCTCAGCGCTACTGGAGAGCTGGAGTCCCTGATTTATTAATCTTATGGTTTATTTCACCATTGGCATACCTACTCTGTTCTCAGCACCATGCCAAGCATCTTGCATACGTAACCTCATCCCCACTACATCCCACAAGCAGCAGATATTATCCCCATTTTACAGGTGAAGAAACCAAGGTATAGGAAAGTAAAGCAACTTCTCCCAAACCATGTGACTAGTGGCGGGGGGCGGGGGGGAACATCTGAACTCAAACCCAGATCCATGACTCTTAAGTCCACATGCTTTCCCCTACTTCAGGCCCAGATTCTTCACATACGATTTATTTTTAATTTAAACCAATCAGTACGATTCTATTTTACACAGGGCTTAAAGAAAGAATAATTATACTCTTATATTTATAGCACCAGGCCTCCAAGGAATTCTGCTTTAGAATGGAAAGGAAAATTGATGCTCTCACCTTTCCTCTTTGCAAAGACTCAGATTTTAGTTCAGATTAAGGGAGGGGAGGAAAATCATGGAGTCTGATCACTTTTCAGTGCATATGAGTAATTTTTAAGATGCTTCTTAAGTGTTCCTAAGGAAAGCCTTTGGGGAGTGGCTGGCTGGAGTGACCGTGCAGGCTGAGTTTTCTCCACTAAACCCACCCGATTGCCAGCCCTACCTTAAGACGTCAGGCTTCGCTGAAAGCTTCACCACCACCATCACTCTCATCATGATAGCTGCAGTTTCCTGTGAATCTGTTACGTGCCCCCTGTGCTGCTTGGTGCTTTACAGATATCATTTCTGAGCTTCATTTTACATATGAAAACACTGAAGCCCAAAGGCATCTTCATTTGCCTAGAGCCATCACAAGGCTAGCAAGCTCCAGAGGGTGGCAGGGCTCAGTCAGCACTCTCTTCTATCTGTCGATTACCCCGATGTGAAAATGTGGGTTAAATACACCCAGTGTTCAGAAACGCAGCTACCTCCCTCCCCGCAACGCTCAGAACTGCTCCAGTCGACTGGTTCAGGAATGATGAGGCTGTGGGAGGGCTAGAAGATCTTCCAAATATGCTGGATTTAAGCAAAGTTTTCAAAGGAAGCTGGAACTGTGGGTCCCACAATCTGGAGACAGAAATCTGAATTTATTCTAAAGTTGACAAAAAGGAAAGCCTCCTACTGAAGAGGGAACAAGCCTTGGCCAGAGAACAAGTTTCATGTGAAATTGTTCTGTGGAGTCAGAGAGATCAATACAAGCCTAGGGCTAGGAGTCATATGAGGCTGCTAGCGTAAGAAGTTCAGTTTTTATCACTCCCCAGAAAGAACATGCAACTCAAAAGGCACTCCCTAAAGAGAAGTGGGGGGAAAGCCACAAAGCCAACCTAAGCTGATGCATGAAATGGGCCTGTTTCACTCAGCAGGATGAACCCTGCTGTCCCACAGGACCTGGGCATGTGCCCACCACACCATTTAACATCAGGTCTGCCTGGGTGAGCCAAAGCTTGGGAGAGACAAGAGAAGCCCCTCCAGGAATTCTGATGCAGGCCAATTGTTCACAAGGTACAGAGGAGAACTGGCTAGTTCCATGTTCCACCGGAGAGTTTCCAGAGTTTTTTGAGGCTCTCACAGCAAAGGAGTGCCCACATAAAAAGCAGTGGCACACTGACAAGGGTGGGGCCACAGGCTCACTCGCCCTCACAAACCGTGAAGTGCACTCAGCAGAGGAGGAGGGGCACCAAAGAGGGCTTTGTGCGGGGAGGACAACCAGGCCCCTGAATTTTGTCCTGATTGTTTCTTGCTGTGTTAGCAAACAACCTCAAACTTAGTAGATTGAGACAACAATTTTATTTTGCTCACAATTTTGTGGGTCAGAAACTTAGAAAGGGCTCTGCTGGGTGGTTGGTCTCTTTCCCAGATGGCGTTAGCTGCCTTCCCAGATGGATGGATGTGCCCTTCAAGTAGTCGGGGTGACTCCTCAGTGCTCCCAGCCCCTTCCCCCTCTCCCTTCTCGCTCTTTCTCCATGTGACATCTCACCCCCGAGGCCTTGCAAAGTGTGGCCATTTCAGGTGGTTAGTCTCCCTTCTTTCATGGTGACTGGCTTCCCCAAGAGAGGCTGGAGAATTTTACAGCACACTCTGCAGATATAAACTAGGGTTTGGACTTCATCCTTGGAAATGAATGTCACAAGGGCAGAGACTCTCACTTCTGCACACAATTTCATGTCCCTCCAGTGACCTTGCCATCACACAGCTAGAATGAATGAATGGATGAAACCTCTTGTCCAAAAGGATGCCAAACTGTCAAATCAGAGAAGTTTCTCTTCACTTTAACTCCTAAAGGAAATGCACCCTTGTGTCCTTGTAAGGAGCACCAACATGTCCGCAAGTCATGGATGGGTGTCAGAACTAAAGGTCACAGGGAAGTCTAATAATTTTGGAGTCAGGAGACAGTATATTAATCCAACCACTCATTGTCTTGCACCTGGTAAATATTTATATTCTTTTTAAAAAAACAACTGAAAAAAGTCAGGACTGGCCCCGAGATCCTGGCAAATCAGGTACATTTTCTCAGCTACAAAATAAGGAAACTGACAGTCACTCTATTTCTCTCACAAGGGGTAGTAAGGAGAAAATGACTGAAGCTATACAGAAGTGGCAATACACAGGAGATGCTTTGAAGAGCATGGATGCCATCTCAATGGTGGGGATTACTTCTCCTGGCCATTTTGAAAGGCTTGTGTCTAAAGTCAAGAGCACAGAGAGGATGAGCCATCCCATCCTTTCCATTGTCCTGGTCTGATGTCTTCCACAGCCAGGATAGAGGGTCAGCCCCACACGGTGGGCTAGGAGGGGGCATTGAGGCTAGAGGTGGGCTAGAACCGGGCATGAGGGGGCAGAGCCTAACTAGAGGGCTGAGAGCAGCCCCTGAGTCACTCCCCAGTGGCAGACTGGGCTGGGGAGCCACCAACAGGCTGGGGAGCAGAGGACCTTCCTACCAGGCTCTCCTTCTGCATACCTCAAGGCAAGGGACCCACAAAAAAGCCGGTTCATAACTCCTTAATGAGAAAGGAAAGCAGAGACTGACAGAGATGAGGGAGGAAAGAGATTCGGGGCCAGAGTCCACTCCACTGGGTGCCAAGGTTCCTGAGAGTTTGACATTTGGAAAAGATCTGGCCTGAAGGAGCCAAGGATTCGGGACAGGACTCCTTCCGGCTCCTGGGACTGTCAAGAAGAGAAGGAGGGGGAGGAAAATGACTCAGCTGAAATAAAGAGAAATGTATTTTTTAAAAGGGAAATGACAAGAGGCACAAAGGAATGAGATGGAGCCCCAGGACGGGGTCCAGATGCCTTCTCAGATGAAGCGGGGCCAATCTGCAAAACGCTAACAAGCTCACGAGGGCTTCCAGACCAAGAATAACGCCTCGAAAATGAAGAGCATCTTCCAGGCTTGCCAGGCCCGACGCCCTCGGAGCCCTCCAGGTCTGGAGTCCCCAGGGGCTAGTGCCCACCTCTGCAGGAGAAATGCTGGGGTTGACCCAGCAGCGCAGAAGCTCCTCCAGAGTTTTGACTCTGAAGATGGGGGCAGTTTTTGCATAGAGGAGTTAGATAGAAACTTATTTCACATTCAGGCTCACACTCACCCAGCAGGGCAAGGCTGGGAGGAGGGGCTAGAATGCCCTTCAACTCCTCCCTGGCTTCATTCCATACACCAAACCCTGAGGGGTGGGGGAGGCATGGAAGCAGGCTCCCTCCCTGGAAGCTGATGCAACTCTTAACACTAACCCACCACCCCCAACAGCCAAGGGCAGATGACCCTGATTGCAGAAGTGTCAATGGACACTGAAAAGAGATATGAGAATAAAGAGAAGCTGCTGGTACTTCCATGGGGTCCCATGGTTAGGGGACTGGTTCCATCCTTAGTTTGGGGAAATAAGATCCCACAGGCCACGTGGTATGGCCAAAACAAAGGGGGGAGCAGGGTGGTCATTAAAAAAAAGAGAGAGAGAAGCCACTGACTGACAACTCTGCATCTCCGTCCCCCAGATCACCCAGTGCTGGGTTCATGGTGGGGTACACCTCCCCCCAGCATGGAACTCACAGTTCTAGAAGAGGAGAAATTAGGAAGAAGAGGTCAGCTCAGCATGGCCGAAGAACTGTGAACCCCTTGCACAAGCCTATCAGGCCCATCAACCTTTCCGAGTTGCTTGACATTTACCCAGAGGCTCCTGTCACTGGGGAAACATCATGTGTCTTGGGAGGATGCAAAGCAGGGAGGCCAGCATGCCGGGGAGCACAATGACACGTGCAGGGGAGAACCCGGAAGGGAGTCGACAGACCAAAGCCAGCTGTCCCACTGTCCAGAAACAAGGCTGGGGTGGGAAGCCTCCCCTGACAGTAGCCCTACATTCTAGCAGAAAACAGGAAACCAGAAGAGAATTCCTGGCCCTCTGCACGCTGGGTTATCCCAGCACCTCCGAGACGAGAAGCTGTCCCTCTGGACCACTCAAATGGCTGCCAGCACCTGGCAGAGGGGCTTCAGGCACCCAGAAACTGAGAGCGTGGGGCCGACTGGCTGCCCTCTGAGGTCGCTCCCATAGCTGTGGCTGCCCTGAGCTTCCTTACTAGCCTGGGACCTGCTACAAGGACAACCACAGGCAGCGTGGGGAGCACACCCACACCTGTCTTTCCAGGGCCTGGGACCTCAGAAACCGGTTTGGTGAGGGAAAGCAGAGACAGAATTAAAACTGTGAGAGATCTGTTAAGAGAAACAGCGTGAAAGGCCAGGTGAAAGGAAGAAGCAGGCAGGTGGTGCCTCAGACAGAAGTGCAGGGCCGACACCCGGGAAGGGAGAGAGGGAAGGAAGCAGCGCTGAGCAGGACTGCAGGCAGCTCTGAGAAAGTCTCAGCCAAGAGGGTGTGGAGCCTGGGGATGCCGCTCTGTGTGGGCAGGAGTGGCAGGCTCTGCCCCAACCCCCACCATGAGCTCCATCATTGCCAGGAACAGCCTGGGAAGAGGGTGGCTAGGGAGGCAGACAGCGATGGGCTGGAAGGAGTGGCAGGTGGAGGCTGAACTGGCTCCACTCTTCACAGCGGGGAGGTCTGAGCAGCACCCTCCTACAGCTACCTAAGAGCCAATGCCTTCTTAAACTTTAGCCAACACTTTTTTTAAACTTGGGCTTCCCTGCTGCTCAGATGGTAAAGAATCTGCCTGCAATGCAGGAGACCTGGGTTTGACCCTTGCGTAGGGAATATTCCCCAGGAGAAGGGATTGGCTACCTGCTCCAGTATTCTTGCCTGGAGAATTCCATGGACAGAGGCACCTAGCAGGCTACAACCCATGGGTTTGCAGAGTCGGACAGAACTGTACCGCTACCGCTTTTTTTTAAACTTGCTTGGTACTAGGTGAAGTAAGTCCAACAATTAGGAATTGGGGGATATATATAAAGTAGATAAACAAAGACCTATAGTAAAGCATGGGATATAGCACTGTACAGCACTCAATATTTTGTAATAACCTATATGGGAAAAGAATCTGAAAATCTGAAATATATATATATGTTCATTTTCAGATTCTTTTATCATTCACTTTTCATATATACATATGTGTATATGTATACGAATCACTTTACACATGAAATTAACACAACATTGTAAATCAACTATACTGCAAAAAAAATTAATTAAAAACCCAAACAACAAAAATAAATCCTTTAACAGAGCATTCAATTCTTGAAAGAGGTTCTACCAGCCCTTTGGTAAGCTCTTTGATAACCAAAACAAGTACAAGAATTAAGGTAACACTGATTGGCAAACTAGAAGGCCCCCACTAGAAGTTCGCAAAATGATGGCTCACAGGTCACATATAGCCGAGGTTTTGTTTGACTCACACACTGATTTTTTTTTTTTTTAAGTTAAATTAGTTGCCAGCACAGAGGAGCCACCAAAATCCAAATTTCCAGCTTCCCTTCAAAAATAATAACATCCATCCGTCCTGAGACTTCCTTGGTGGTCCAGTAGTTAAAATTCCACCTTCCAGTGTAGGGGACACGGGTTTGACCCCTGAGCAGGGAACTAAAATCCCACATGCCAAGGGCAACCAAGCCCAAGCACTGCAATGCAGACCCTGCTCACCACAACCAAAAAGGCCCGATGCATCCAAATAAATTTAAAAAATAATATCCATCAATCCTGAGCCCACATTCCAGCTCACCACAGTTCTTATCACTCCCTACTGTCTTACTCCCTACCTGCTTCCCTCACATACTTGACCAGACTGGCTTCTGCAGGCCTCTTGCCTACACTCATGGATGCGTCTCAACCATTCATGGCCATTCCATTTCCTAGGGGGATGAAAAGAGGAACATCTAGAACATCTAAAAAGAGCTCTGGGTAATTAAAATATAACAAAGAAAAATGAAAAAGAATCAATAAAACAACTGGGAGGTAAATTTAAGAAAATCCTTTAGAAAGAGACTAATTATGGAAGAGAAAGAAGATCAATCTAGGAGATTTATCCCGTCAGAAGGACTTCCAGAATAAGGGAATGAGAAAATGGTAGGGAGAAAATTATCTAAGAAATAGTACAGAATTGAAGCACAAGAGCTTTCAGACTGAAGAGGCCTAATGAGGACCCAAGACAGTGAATGAAAAACTCCCCAATAATATGCATCCTTGTGAAAGTTCAAAATTCCTAAGAGTAAAGGGGGAAAGCCCAAATGCTTCCAAGGAGTGGAAAAGACTTAGAAGGAATCAGGATCAACATGTACACACTGCTACATTTAAAATGGACAGCCAACACTGACCTGCTGTACAGCACAGGGAACCCTGCTCAATGTTATGTGCCAGCCTGGATGCAAGCGGAGTTTGGGGCAGAATGGATACATGTATATGTGTGGCTGAGCCCCTTTGCTGTTCAGCTGAAATTATCACATTGTTAATCGCCTATACCCCAGTACAGAATAAAAACGTTTTTAAAAAAGAATCCGTAAGGCCTCAGACTCCTCACCAGCAACTTTGGAAGCCAGAAGACAAAGAAGCCATGCTTCAGCATCCTGCGGGAAAGTAACTCTATCCCTAGTCAGATTATCAATTAAGTGGAGTACAATCCAGATATTTTTCAAACATGCCAGGTCTCAAAAATTTTCCTTCTGAAATATCCTTTCACAGGAAGCTCCTGAAGCTGCATGCTGCCAAAATAAGGGAGTAAAATTAGAACAAAGACATAATCAGATCCAGGAAGCAGAGACCTAGCCCAGGAGAGAGGGAAAGGGCTTCCCAGGATGATGGTGAAAAGAGTCCAAGGACTTCCCTGGCAGCCCAGTCACCGTGCTGCCACTCCAGGGGGTGGGGGTTCAATGCCCTGGTCTGGGAATTAAGATCCCACATGCCATATGGCATGCCAAAAAAAAAAAAAAAATCTAGGCTGACAGTTGAGCAGACAGACCCCTGGGAGCAGAGGACCATGGGGACTGCAGAGGATCACTTCATGGTCTGGCCAGAGGTCCTGAGGGCTAACTTAGTGATGGTTAAATTACTCACAGGAGACTAAGCAAATCAAAAGAAGAGAAAGATTGAATGGGCATTTCACAAAGAAGATCTCCAAATAGCCCATAAGCATATGAAAAAGGCCTCGACACCATCAGTCAATAGGAAGATACAAATTATAACGCTTATGATCATCACTGTCTACCCAGCAGAATAGATCAAACAAAGAATAACAGAGTCCCAAGGACAGGAGAGGCAATGAAGAAACTGGCTCTCTCATATGTTGCTAGTGGGGTACCGGTGGTCCAAACACTTTGGGAAACTCTTTGGCAGTTTCTTAGAAAGTTAAACATATACCCATCCTATGCCCCAGAAACCCCACTCCTAGGAATACATCCAGAGGAATGAACACAAACAGAGCCACTACTAGTACAAGCATGTTGAGTAACTTTATGCATAATAGCCAAAAACTGGAACCAGCCCTAATGTCCATCCAACTGGAGACGGATAAACCAAGCATGATTCTTCCATCCAAGGAATACGAGTTGGCAATCGAAAGGAATGAGTGACACACACAACCATGTGGGCGAATCTTCAAAACACGAAGAGGGGAAGGCGACAGGAAAGACAGAAAAGTTTACTTACAAAAGTTCACACCCAGGAAATACTAATCTATGGGGTGAGAATTCAAAATAGTATTATCTCTAGGGGATCAATGACAGATATTAACTGACAAGGACAAAAGGGAAACTTCTAGGATGACAGATATGTCCTGGTGTCACAGGCATATTGTATTTAAAAGTCATTAATCGGGGAACTTAAAATACACTTTATTATGTGTTAATTTATTCCCCAAAAAAAGTACTGGGGGAAAAAAAG
Source organism: Oryx dammah (assembly GCF_014754425.2). Taxonomy (NCBI): domain Eukaryota; kingdom Metazoa; phylum Chordata; class Mammalia; order Artiodactyla; family Bovidae; genus Oryx; species Oryx dammah. The sequence continues at coordinate 66,220,639 of NW_024070204.1, forward strand.
AAAATGAAATAAATTTTAAAATTATTAATTTCATGAAAAATAAAAACATATTGAAAAAGAAAATGTTACCATAGGACACTCCCTGTAACATGGACCTAGTTTGGCTATGAACTGTGAACACAGTTCTAATAGATAATTATACTATATATGGATTCCACCAGAAATCTCTATTGGCAGGATGAGCAGAAGAGCAGCGTTTATGTATTGCAAAGGGTTGGGGGTGAGTAAAGAGAGACAAATCCTAATATTTTATAGAAAGAAGTCAACAGATCATGTGTAAAATCAAATATACAAATAAACAAGACATAGCAGTGAGGTGTGTTCAGCAGTGAGGCTTCTAAATGTAAATACAAGAAGAAAGAGCTGAAGAGCAGCAAGTGGTTGTCTCTGGGGAGTAGCATTCAGTGGTGGGAAGGTGTGGGCCAGATCACTTGAATCTGCTAGAATTAAGTTTGGCAAAAAGAAACAGGAACCCAAAACAAAATCCCTTAATTAAAACGGAAATGTAAAAGTCTAGAGATAGACAACCTAGGACTGCTCCACAAAGGTCTCAAAGATTCAGGCTTCTTTTTCTCACTGCTATACCAAACACTGGCTCCAGTTTCAAGACCACCTTATGCTTCAATATGGCTGCTCCAGCTCCAGCCATCAAATCCACATTTCAACCAGTGCAATGGAAAAAGAGATAAAGATGAAAAAAGGTGCCTATTTCCCCAAAGCAACCCCACAACACTTCTGTTTAAACCTCACTGGTCAGAACTGAGTCCCATGGTCACTCCTAGCTGCAAGGGAGGCTGGAAAAAATCTTCTCTAATCTGAACAGCCATGTACCAACCATGGCAGAGGGTAGTCTCTATCATTAGGACCCATGTTTAAATTTTTTAACTATATATAGGTATCACTTCGATTTAAAGATAAAAATTTGAACAAAAAGAAGTACCATGAGCAGTCAGCAGACACAGTGAAGAACAGTCCTGCTGCATTACTGTACAGCAGGTGGTATCGGAGCCGGGTAGGCAGCAGAAAACACCAATGATGCATAACCACCACCTCAGTCTTCCCACCACAGCAAGGGAGCCAGAGGGGGCCCAGAGGGAAAACTAAGGAGGTGATATATGGAATTAAGCTATTGGGTGGTGCACGCTGGGGCAAGAATCCACCTGAGGGCCAAGTAACTCCACAACAACAACCTTTCAGATAGCCCCAAGCTCTGAAACCTTTCCTAGCCTTCCACATTTAGAACAGCTTTAAAAAAGATAAAAATCGCAAAGACCCCAGAAAGGTAGAAACTGTTATTCCTCCTTTACAGATAAACAGACTCCCAGAGGTTGAGTAACTTCCTGCAGGTCATATCTGGAGAGGCTAGGACTTGACCTCAGGAATCCCCAAGACAGAGTCCTGGTTTCTCTCCTCCATGACACAGGCACTCCTCCAAGGGGTCTGGGCGGCCACCCGAAGCTTTTGGATTCTCTGCAGAGTCACATCAGGCTTGTCAATAAGTCACAAGATGCCATGACTCATCTGAAGACAAGATAAACAACAGGGAGGCCCGGTGGGATGAGAGGCCCTGTTTCCTAGGAAGTTGCCTTCTGCAGAGCTGAAAGAGTACACAGTCAGCAGGCAAGAGCCTCTTCCGCAAACACTAGCGCAGCAGTTTGCAGACAAAGAAAAAGCGCTGCTGGTCCTGGAGATGGGTGGCAGAGCTGGGAGCCGTGAGTTATTTCCATCCTGAAAGGGCTTTTGTCAAGCCCAGGCCATGAGCCTGAGCATATAGAATTCCAAGCCTTTCCCTTCCAATTTCTCCAAAACCAGAAGGGAAGGTCCGTCTGCGCTGATGTAACATGAGTTCTCTACTGCATCCCTTCCAAGAATCACAAAATGTTTAACCAGTGTTTCTGGATAGAAACTGCAGACCCTCCGAGTGACCTTGGGGTAACCGTTTCCTCTTCCTGCACCCCAGCTCTCAGGGGAGAATAAGATGGCTCTCAGGGAGACGAAGGAGATTGGGCAGAGGGCGGGAGCTTATTGCCCTCAGCACCCATCCAACCAGGTCTGTCTGGACACAACAGGCTCATGGGGACCAGTCAAAGCGCAGAGCCCAGATGGCCCAACAGGAAAGTGGCAGGTAGTCAGGAAGGGCGGGGCAGAGTGTGCAGAGGCCAGCAGAAGGGACCCAGCCCAGGGCTCAGGGACAGGGCTCAGTCCTGCAAAGACTCAGGCCACAAGAAGAAGTCTACTGTCAAATGAAGGATCCAAGTAGAGCCTTGAGGCTTGGTCATCAGGAAATAGGACAAGAGATAGGCTTGCTGGACTGTAGGTCAGAATGAGGTGACATAATGCTGATTCAGCCAGAGAAAACTTAGAGGGAATTTTCACTCTCCCTAATCAGTCACGGAGCTGATGCCAGAGTCTGCAATTGAGGCAACTCCGAATGTTTGGGGATGAGAGGACAGGGAAGCCCCAGAGGCAATTCGGGAAGCAGCACGTGCTTGGCCACCTCCCTCCTGTCCACCTGTTCATAAGGACCTTCTCCTCCAAATCATCACAGCCAAGCAGGTGGCTTGGCCAAGCCCCAGGACTCTGTGACAACGCTCAGAACAACATCTTGCTTATTCATGACCTCTTCTTGGCCACCTCCAGTTTGAATGGACCTTCCCAATGCATGCATTTCATCTCTGACTCAATTCTAATCTTCTATCGCTATTGGCTCAGCAGCAAAGAATCCACCTGCCAATGCAGAAGATACAGGTTTGATCCCTGGTTAGGGAAGATCCCCTGGAGTAGGCAATGGCAACCTACTCCAGCATTCTTGCCTGAAAAATCCCATGGACAGAGGCGCCTAGTGAGATACAGTCCACGGGGTTACAAAGAGTTGGACATGACTGAGCAACTGAGCACACACTGTTATTTTATTTTTCACATTGTTATTTTAAAATGACTGACTCTCACTCGATCCCAGCACAATGCAGGGTACTCAGAAGAGCTTAGTAAATATCTTTGTCTTTGACTACACTTGAAAATAATATATTTAAGGAGATTAAAAAAGAACTTCATGAGAAAATGACAATATAAGGACAAAATGATGCTATGAACACAAAAGTCATAAATCCTGAGGAAGCATTGAAAAAATAAGTAATCAGAGAGAGGGGCCATTAATCTGGGAGGGCTTCTTAGAAAAGGTGAGTTTTGAACCAGCAACTAAGAGAAATAGGGAATATATTAGAATTGCAAGCAACAGCAATCTAATTCAAAGTAGCTTAACCCCAAAAAGACAAGAAAAAGTAGGAAGAGGGAAGGAAGGAGTCAAGGAGAAAAAACACAGGGGAACTGCATTGACTCATGTAATGAAATGTAGGCATGGCTGGATCCAGGTGCTCAGATAATATTATCAGGAATCCACCATTCTCTGTTCTGGTTTCCTCTGTGATGGTGTCATTCCAAGGCTGGCTCCCTCTAGGGTGGTTCCCTAGACATGGATCCTACGGCTTAGCAACTTCAGGAGGAAGAGAAAGCTTCTCTTTTCCATAGTTTAGAGGTACTCAAAACAAAAAACAAACAAAAAACTTTTGTTGTAAAGAGATTCTGAGGGTTTGTTTTTGCAGCTTAACTTGGTCTCTCCTGACTAATACATGCCCTGTATGTCTAGCCTGGGACGCAGACTCACCCCTATAGTCAGCAGAATATGCTGATCTGATTGGCCAGGCTGAAGCAGGGTACGGTGCTCTGATTGGCCAGGCTGAAGCAGGGTACGGTGCTGTGACTGACCCAACTGAGCTGCACACCCAACGCGGGAACCAGGAAACTGAGGCCAGCCCCACCTTAATCATGTGGGCTGAGATTTCCTTACAGGAAAATCAAGATCCTGTTACCAAAAAGAAAGGGGAATATTCTCTGGGCAGCAAAAAATCTGAAGAGCTTAATACACACTTGGCAGAAAGGTGAAAGGAAGCTGGGCATACTTCACAACCACGATTCCTGCGTCTGGGGCCCACCGTTCTGTCGGATGATCGCCCTCCCCCCAAGGTACTCCTTGTCTTCCCAAAGGAGAGTCCCCAAGCAAAAGCTGGGTTTCGGAAGAGAACTTGCAGCCCCCAGAGAAGGGACAGGTGTATCCCCTCACCCCATCTTTGCAGCTCACCACCTGCTCTGGCCAAGACTCCTAGCTGTGAAAGCTCGCGGCAGTGCAGGGAGGCTGCAGGCATCCAGCGGTGGCCTGGAGGCCCAGCGCCCACACCTGCAGCCTCTGAGGGCCCCACCAAATCCTGCCGGGACCCTCCCAGCAGCAGGCGCACGGACGCTCACAGGGCATTCCAGCGGGGCGACTCCTCGGGGAGCTGAGCGCAGCGCGTCAGCACTTTTCGCTCTATCATTCCCTTACAGACTTTTAACCTCCTGGATGGAAGAATTCAGCCCAGCTTGTTGCCTCTCTCCACCGACTTGAGAATCCAGCCGGAGTCGCTACGTCACACTTCCTGCAGCAGCCCAAGGGTCAGGAGTTCACCCGCTGAACCGTTTGCCTGGGGAGCCGTGGTCCTAATAAGCATGACATCCTCCCCCAAAGCTTCAGCAGCTGTGTTTCCCCCTGGCTCGGAAGGGAAGGAACCAAATAAAGCAGCAGGAGGATTTACGTGGTGCAGAACTGCTCAGCGTGGGATTCCAGGTCCAAAGGTCAGATGCTCAATTATGGTTTCGAGGAGGTCAGTCTTGGGGGTTTTGCCTCAGTTTTCCTGTTGCTAAAATGGAGGGAGAAGGGATCGTTTCTGGGAAACGAGCGGTGTCTGATAAAGTAGGAACTTCACCCAGGTTCCACAGTCGCCCAAAACCAAGCCAACCCTTTTTTATAGAGAACTTTCTAGACTGCCAAACCCACCCTAGGTGCAGAGAACTGCAATCCAGCTGAGCTTGCATCTTCAATTCTCGGTCTACACTTTTCACTGGATGAAGCAGAAATCTGGAAGGCTGAACCACCAGTTGATGGCTTAAAGCCCCCAATCATCTCTCCCAGGCGAAGGAAGACTGGCAGAGGGCTAGAAGCTGGGCAGACAAAAGTGTCCCAGGCCCTAGAACCTGTGCTCCTACATTATTCCTGGGAGCACCAACGTAAAAGATTTCTGAGAACTCACAACCTACCACTCACCACCAAAGGCAACAGGAACCAGAGAGATGGAGGGGCTGCAGAGTTTGGGAGGGGGTTGAAGAGAACTAAATACATGACTAGATCAGAACAGGCGAGAGAGAAGGTGGCTCCTGGCTGTTAATCTAGAACTCAAAATTATTATTATTTTTAAAAACAGTAGGAAAAAAATTTAATCTGAATAAACCACCTCTGTGTACTAGGCTAGGGAGCACACAGCTAAGTATAAAGGGCAGAGCCCATTTGGGGGGCAAGACTGACTCTAAGGCACTTGTAATGGTGTTTCCAAAGGACACATCCAACAAAATCACTTAAATGGAAATTAGGCCAAGTCCTGGCAATTGTATTAGAGGATTTTGGTTGCCAGTGGCAGCCACCCAGTTTAAACTGGCTTAAGCCAACATCGGAAATTTATTGCCTCACTGGCCTAAAACAAAAACCAGGGGTTCCAGCTTCAGGCATAGTTGGATCCAGGCTCAGACAGTGCCATGAAGACTCAGCCCCCTCCTCTCAGCCCTGCTTCCCTCCACACCAGCTTCATTCTGAGATGCTATGTGGCATCCCCAGGAGGCTGAAGGCTTACAGCCTCCTTCCTGCTGGCAATTGCAGAGGAAAAAGAGCTTTTCCTTCCCAAGGGCCTTCATTGACCCCTTTTGTGTCACAGTCCTTGTGCAGGGAGAAGGATCCATTGATTGGTCAGACTGCAGCCATGGACAGAGTTTCATATGAGGGTCTGGAACCTTATGAGAAAAGCCTGGTCTGGAGATTTAAAAAACAGGACTCATTGGGATAGAGATGTTACCAGTTTTGCTATTACTGGGCCGTGGGGCCTTGGGCAAGCCAGTGACCCACTGTGAACCTCTGTCTCCTCTTTTGCAGAAGAGTAACAGCATCTCCTGCAGACAGCCGCTTCGGAGGCCAACTAAGAGAACTTGGGTGAATTACCTAGCACAGAGCGTTCAACAGATAGTGGCTGCTCTTCTTTTTTTCTGGGTTTCCCAGGTGGTGCTAGTGGTAAAGAGCCCGCCTGCCAATGCAGGAGACATAAGAGATGAGGGTTTGATCCCTGGGCTGGTAAGATCCCCTGGAGGAGGGCATGGCAACCGCTCCAGTATTCTTGCCTGGAGAATCCTATGGACAGAGGAGCCTGGGGTCATGAAGAGTCGGACACGACTGAGGTCCCTTAGCACAGCACACATTCCTTTTTCTATTTGTTTCTCACTTGAGTTTCCCCTTTCCTGTTTCTACCTTAAGACTGCCGGAGGCTCACTCTTCGGCACTCTTCAGTACTCTTGCCTGGAAAATCCCATGGACGGAGGAGCCTGGTGGGCTGCAGTCCATGGGGTCACTAAGAGTCAGACACGACTGAGCGACTTCACTTTCACTTCTCTCTTTCATGCACTGGAGAAGGAAATGGCAACCCACTCCAGTGTTCTTGCCTGGAGAATCCCAGGGACTGGTGGGCTGCCGTCTATGGGGTTGCACAGAGTCGGACATGACTGAAACGACTTAGCAGCAGCAGCAGCAGCAGCAGAATCCTGGGAAGAGCTGGGAGAGGAGGGGGCCTCCCGAGAGAGGAGGGGCCTCCCAAGAGAGGAGGGGCCTGGGCTGCCAGGCCTTATTACAACTACCCCTCTGTTCCCTTTGGCATGCTTCATCTTGCAGCTGTGGGCTGGGAGATGGGGATTGGCCATGCCAGGTGCCAGCCAGGATGCCAGGGCTAGAGCAGGGAGTTCTACCTGAAACATCGCAAACTATCAAAACTACAGGGCCCCTGCAGGGAGAACAAAATGCAGAGCCTCCAAGAATGCACCTCTGATACATCATGGCAGGAGTGGGGTTGGGACTGCTGGGTCCAGTGAGTGGAGACAGGAAAGGGAAGCAAAGATGAGCATCGGAGAAGTGACCCAAGGAATCCTACCACTCGCCAAAGGCCAGGAAAACACAGCCTGGCTGCTCCAGGGCCAAGGCAAGGCCATCCCTGTGTTCTAAGGGACTGGAGAAATTCTTTGAATTCAGAAAAACATCAGAGTAACTCCACCCACTGTTCCTGGAAGTGGGCCACGGGATGACACCAGCAGTCCTGGCCCAGATGTGGGTTGCGAGCCGCCACAAGGAAGAAAGAGCAGGCCACCGCTTTGGGGAGGCTCTTCCCAGCCCCAGCCACCCTGCCTGCCCTTGGCCTTTGCCTTTTTAAGAAATTCTTTCCAGGACTTCCCTGGAGGTCCGATGGTCCACTTCCACTGCAGGGGGTACAGGTTCAGTCCCTGGTGGAGGAACTAAATCCCACATGCCACTCGGCGGGGCCTCAATAAATAGATAAATACATAAACATTTCTTAAAAAAAAAAAAAAGATTCTTTTGTGGAGAACCTCCCTGCAGACCTTCCCAAGGGTCGTAAGTGTCCTGAGCAGGGGAGGTGGGCCCCAGCAGAGCACTTGCAGAAGAGTGAATGTGAGCAGGTGATGCTGGGTTTCTGTCATTTCTGGACTGGGGGACCCTGGCCAAGTCTCATTTCCTAGTCCAGGAAGTTGGAATAACCACCAGTCACCTCTGCTCAGGGCTGGGCCCAGACAGCGGCAGGATGAAGGAGGGAAGGCAGTGGGAGAGCTGGGAGCCTGGGGGAAGGTTCAGGGGCCCTCCTCACCCCATCCACCAGGCAGCGGGCCCCCTGGATCAACAACACCCAGTGTGGGGGCTGAGGGCAACTTTTAAAAGACCTCTAGCTCTTCCCCTTCAAGCCCAACCCTGGCAGCCAACCTTGGCACATCACTGGCCTTCTCCAAATCAGAATTCCTGATCTGAGTGGCAGTAAGCTTGCTGGGAAGCAGCAATGCACCTGCGTTTGGAGTTGCCCTGCTGCTGCTGCTGCTGCTAAGTCGCTTCAGTCGTGTCCGACTCTGGGCGACCCCATAGACGGCAGCCCACCAGGCTCCCATCCCTGGGATTTTCCAGGCAAGAGTACTGGAGTGGGGTGCCATTGCCTTCTCCGTTGGAGTTGCCTTGGCTGCATTCAAATACTGGCTCTAAGCCTTATTTGCTTTGTAATTTGGGGCAAGTCATCTCCCCTTCCTGGGCCTCAGTTTTACAATCTGTAAAATGGTGATAATAGTCTCTGTGTTGAATGATGTGAGCTTTGTGACTGGCACATAAAAATCACTCAGTGATGGTAAACTGCTATGATTGATTGTTGTTGTTAGGTTTAGGGGGAAAAAAAGAGGTCTCCAGCAAAACATTTCAAAATTCACAGATTCAAGAGAGGTGACTCAGAACCTAAAATTCGGTTTTATTGCTCCTTTAACTACTGTTCTGCTTTATTGTCTCCAGGCGCCTTCTTTGCAAGATCGCCCAAACATCTGCCTTTGTCCATCAGCAGTCCAAAAGTAGATGCTAAGAAATCCAGACAAGCAAACGCAAAAAGCTAATATCCCAGCTTGAAAACTGGACTGCCCTGCAACGTTGGCGTTTGATCAAGTGCGTGGGTACCCAGGGAGCACTCGGTCATGGGTGTGGCTAGCAGACAGAGGTCACACGCGCAATTTCCCAAGGGGGCTTGCAGGCCAGAAAGGGCCCAGGAGCCACATGGCAGCCCTGTGTCATTCTTCCTGTAGAAAAATGACATTGAAAAAGTCGAAGTGTTCATCGCTCAGTCGTGTCCAACTCTTTTCAACGCTATGGACTGTAGCCCACCAGGCTCCTCTGTCCATGGAATTCTCCAGGCAAGCATACTGGAGTAGATTGCCATTTCCTTCTCCAGGGGATCTTCCCAACCCAGGGATCGAAGTCGGGTCTCCCCACATTGCAGGCGGATTCTTTACCTTCAGAGCCACCAGGGAAACCCATCAGTGTGTCCTTCTTCCTATACTGGTTTGCAATCACAAGCACCAGAGCCTCAGCAAGCCCTGGGGGGAGATTTGCATGGATTCTCTTCCATGTCTCCTCGCCTCCTTGCTTGCTCCTCCTCTTCCCTCCTCCACATTTATACAAGAACCAAGCTGCCCATCTGTGGCTCATGGAGAAATTGAGGGCACATCCCTGACCTGAGATGGAGGGAGAAATCTAGAGGATTCAAGGAGGAAGGAGCCTCACCTCCCCCTCAGTGATACCCACTCCCTCTCTGAGACTTTGATTCGGCTGAAGTTAAAATGAAGCTGGCCCCCTCCTGCGCAGCGGCTAATGCCAAAGATAGCAGGAGGTGGGAGGGAAAGGTGCTGGGGCACGGACAAACGGAGCAAGGCCAGGCAGGCCTTCCCCAGATGATCCAGATTTTCACACTAGTGGACCCTGGAGCTGGGTTCCAGCAGCAGAGCCTTTCCTCGGGTGTGAAGGTAACTCAGGCTGTGGAAGAGAAAAGCAAGAGAACAGAGGCAAGGGGGGAGGTGATGAGAGGCAGGGAAGGGTGAAAGGACAGATGGGGAAAAGAGGAGAGCCTGAGGGTGCAGCCAGCTTGGGGGAGGGGTGGAGGAGAAGGCAGTTGGCTTGTTCCATGCAGACTCCCCCTGCCCACCTGGCGGGCTACACAGGTGTCCCCAACTGTCCCAAATCTAAGCCAAGGGCAAACCCCTGTGTGCTCTGTGTCCACACACGGTAGGCCGTGTGTATGGTCTTTGTCAGTCTTACAGAATGAGCCTGCACAACTCCAGGGGGACCCTGAGCACCTTGGCGCCAGCGCTGGCCCGTGGTTGCGCAGCCCACAGCCAGGGCAGCCGTGCACCATGCCCTAGGGTGCAGCCATCCCTGCTGCATGCTCTCCTCCACCTCCACCTCTCTTGCCTTGGCAGCCTTCACCCCAGCCATGCCCCTGACAGGTGGTGAGGATACAGAGTGGCCACAAAGGCAAGGGCCCAAAGAAGGGGAAAGAGCCGGAAACATTAGACCCGGAACTTCCCTGGTGATCCAGTGGCTAAGACTCCGAGCTCCCAATGGAGGGGCCCAGGTTTGATCCCTGGTCAGGGAAATAGATCTTGCATGCCATGACTAAGACCTGGCACAGCCAAATAAATAAATATTTTTAAAAAACACTATCGCCAGAACAGTCACATGGGAAAAAGAAAGAGAATACTAGACCTACTCTCTCCCCCATTAAAGGGGCCAAGCGTGTGCTGTGTGCGAGTCACTCAGTTGCGTTCGACTCTTTGTGACCCCATGAACTATAGCCCACTAGGCTCCTCCTGTCCATGGAATTCTCCAGACAAGGATAATGGAATGGGTTGCCGTGCCCTTCTCCAGGGGATCTTCCCAACCCAGGGATCAAACCCAGGTCTCCCGCATTGCAGGCGGATTCTTTACCATTTGAACCACCAGGGAAGCCAAACAAATAATAGCCTTGTTGAATCCGCTGCAAGGTAAGGCTGCCTGCACCCGGCTGCTCCCACCTGTGGCATCCTGCTGGCTGCTGAGATGGGAGCTCCCAGGCCATCAGACCCGGGTGGGCCCACCTCCTCCAGGCACACACCTGCCATGGCAGCCTCCTCTCCTGCCCCAAACTGGACCCCACCCCAGGCCATGCTAGACCCAGCCCCGTCACAATCCAGGAGGACACAGGCAGTTTCCTACCCAAAAAAAATTCCCCTAAATCACCTTCCAACCTGCCTGCCCCATTTTTGTTAGTGTTATTAAAATCGACATTGAGACTTCCCTAGTAATCCAGGGGTTAAAACTGTGTGCTTCCAATGCATGGGATGCAGGTTTGATCTCTGGTTGGGGAACTAAAATCCCACGTGTCATTTGGCTCAGCCAGAGAAAAAAAGAAAAAATGGACATTGTTTAGACATCTTGCTGTGTGAAGCCAGACTCTCTCTCCCAAACTTAGGGGATAAATTATGCTTGGTCTATGCCAACCTTGGTCATCCTGTCCCTCCTTGCCAGTGAGAGTCCAGGAATGAGCATGTGACTCAGCTCTGGTCAATGAGATGTAAGAAGTCTGCCAAGATTTTCTGAGGTTGCTGACTAAAAAAAGAACGCTGTGGAGAAATGCCCTCTTTGCCATCTTTCCTGCTCTGTGTGAAGACGTGAGACCTGGAGCATCAGCAGCCACCTTGTGACCTAGAAGACAACTTAAGGCCAACACGCCAACGCTAAAGATGGCAGAGTCAACCGAAAGAACACGTGTTGCTCTCATGCAGCCATCATGAGATTGCTGAGCCAAAGCTGGAACTGCCCTCTCCAGATTCTTTCTTTATTGGTGAAATAATTAAACGTTTCTATGACTTAAGCCATTGTGAGTGGGGTTTCCTGCACTTGCGACCGAAAGCAGCCTAGATGGTACAACAGTCAGTAAGTCCCTCTCCAGTCACCCTGGCCAGGCTTGAGGTGCCCTTACCCAGCAGCCAGACCTCACACACATACCCTTCTTGAGTATCCCAGGCACCTGCCAATCCCCACCTGGAAAAGAAACTCCAGCCTGCTTTGCCTGTAGAGGGTGGGATGACCACTAACCAACCTAGGGTCCATGGGCTCCAACTCATTCTGTCCCCTCTATTCATCAGTCAGCTGTCTCTTAGCAAGCCACAACCTCTCTGGGCCTCTGTTCCCTTGTCTGTAAAATAAGGATGATTTTTTAAATTGCCTTATTTGCTTATAGGATATCAGAATGGAAACTAGATGAGAGAGGACAAGCAAAGGCATTTTGTATATTTTAAAGTGCACATTATTACTAAAATCATCTCTGGATGGGGGGCACGTAGAAAAAAATATAAATTGTTGTGGATCTGTATACTTCAACGGAATGAATTATTTGATAGGTATGATTCAAAACACAATGATGTAAAAATCATTTAATACATATGTATGTAGTATATATACATATATATGTGTCTATATATTCATTGTTATCAAAGTCATTCTTGTGATGATAAAAGGTTTTGGAACAGGCAGGTCTAGGTCAGACTTCTGCCTCTGCCACTTAGTAGCTGTGTGACTTTAGGTGAGTCACTTACCCTCTCTGAGCCCTGTTTCAGCTTGAAAATGGAGAGTTAGTTGCTCAGTCATTTCCAGCTCTTTGCAACCCCATGGACTGTTCTGCCCATGGGATTCTCCAGGCAAGAATACTGGAGTGGATTGCCATTTCCTTCTCCAGGGGATCTTCCCAACCCAGGGACTGAACCCAGGTCCATACCCAAGAGAATAATATCTAACTCACAGGGCTTGAAAAAGATTAAATAAGATAGTGTGTGTGTTCCTGGCCCCAAATGGGTGTGCAATAAAATGTCAGTTCCCCTTCTCAGGGGACCCCTGCGGTTTGGCCATGGAGTGGCTTCCCTCCACCATTCACAGAGGTTCCAGGCTCTTGTTCCAAGTACAGCAGTGACCACTTCCGTCAGAAGCACTGCGGTCCTTCCACCAAGCCCCTGGGCTGGCACCTACACAGCCAGGGTCTGGGGAGCTGCCTGCTAACAAGCGTAGCCCTGTCCCCGACTCAGCCCTAGTCCCCGAGCTCTGCGGTTTAGGCGGACTTAGTGCTCTGATGGCCAGGTGCCTGGCCCAGGTTCCTGGATCCTCGCCACACACCCCGAGAGGAGGGAGACAGTCAAGATCTCTCTCGTTCCACGAGGCCATCTGATGGAGGAGTGGGCAGAGTGTGTTGGCCTAGATCAGTCCCTCCAAACCTGTAAACTCCCCTTTCCTCTCCTTGCAGATGAGACTTCAGAGAGCAGGGGGCCTTGAACCTCAAGAGTCCCTGGGCGTCCAGCCCTCACTGCCCACGCTGGCACCCTTCGGACCTGGCAGATGCCTATACAGGGCGCCGCTCCTCCAGGCCCCGAGCCTTTGCAGCTGGGCACAGCAGGAGGGGCTGGAACCAAGGCAGGCTTGCTTTCGTGGCTGCCCCGAGGACGGGCGTCTTGGGCCTGCATGCCCAGTGGCCCGCACGAGCCCCAGTGCTTCAGCTGGGCCCCTGAGGCTTCCTGAGTGGCAGCCCTCCCTCCTCACTCTCCAGCCTCCCCCTCCTCCCCACACCAGCGAGGCGGGTCCATACACCTCCTCCAGTCCTCTTTCCTGCCTCCTGGCCTTGCCCTTGCAATCCCTGAGCCCAGCTGACCGGGATTCCAATCTCCCTATTCAATCTCCAACTGTGTTCAAGGCCTGACTCATTCCTCCCCTGCTCCAAGAAGCATTCCTGGACACCCTATCTGATGGCCTGTAGTACTGATTATCCCTCCCACAAGGTGAAACCTGTGGCATGTTCTAGAGTGTACATTTGCTCAACTGGTTCAATATGCTGTGCAGGCACAGTTGTGTCCAACTCTGCGCCCCCATGAACTGTAGCCCGCCGGGCTCCTCTGTCCATGGCATTCTCCAGGCAAGAAGACTGGAATGGGATGCCATTTCATCCTCCAAGATACCTTCCTGGCCAGGGATCAAGCCTGAGTCTCCTGCACTGGAGGCAGATTCTTTACCACCACACCACCTGGGAAGCTCTTTGATTCTATATGGCTTCCCTGGTGGCTCAGCTGGTAAAGAATCCGCCTGCAGTGTAGGAGACCTGGGCTTGATCCCTGGGTTGGGAGGACCCCCTGGAGAAGGGAAAGGCTACCCTCTCCAGTATTCTGACCTGGAGAATTCCATGCACTCTATAGTCCGTGGGGTCACAAAGAGTCAGACACGACCGAGCGACTTCCACTTTGCACTTTTCTGGGCTTCCCAGGTGGCTCAGATGGTAAAATGTCTGCAGTGTGGGAGACCCAGGTTCGATCCCTGGGTCGGGAAGAACCCCTGGAGAAGGAAATGGCAACCCACTCCAGTACTCTTGCCTGGAAAATTCCATGGACAGAGAAGCCTGTGGGCTACAGTCCACGAGGTCGCAAAGAGTCGGACACGACTGACGGACTTCACTTTCTTTTCATTGGGCACTTTCTCTGTACAAAGCAGCAAGACAGATATAGTGAGAGATGACAGGCCCCTAACCCCCAGTGAGAGGATGGAACACTGCCTAGGACTTTGGCTCACTGCACCTCCCCAGCAGCTGTGAGAGCCATCCTCCTTTCCTCATCTACCCTGCAGCCTGGCCTTTTAGAGCCCTGGCAGCAGCCCAAGGACCACCCATTCTACAGATGGGGAAACTGAGGCTCAGAAACTAAGCAGCTAGCTATGAACACGCCACTAGTAAGTGCCTGACCCTGGATCTACAGCCAGTCTGTGTGGCCCCAGAACCCACAGGAGTTCCCTCTACGTCACACTAGCTCTCATATTAGGTATCAACAACAACATATTAATTGCCCCATTCATGCTGGGGTTTTTTTGGGGGGAGGGGTGGCGGGAAGGGCGTGTATGGCAAGCTCCAATACTTTGGCCACCTGATATAAAGAGCTGACTCATTGGAAAAGACCCTGATGCTGGGAAAAATTGAGGGCAAGATGAGAAGAGGGCGGCAGAGGATGAGATGGTTAGATAGAGTCACCAACTCAATGGACATGAACCTGAGCAAACTCCAGGAGATGGAGAGGGACAGGGAAGGCTGGCGTGCTGCAACATGGGGTCACAAAGAGTCGGACACAACTTAGGGACTGAACTACAACGTGGCAAGTGGGAGCTTAATTTCCTGACCAGGGATGGAACCCACACCCCCTGCACTGGCAGCCTGGAGCCATCTTAACACGTGGACCACCAGAGAAGTCTGGTGCTATATCTTTCTTCCCCAGTGTTTTTCTACTTTTTCCTGGGGTCTCCTCAGTCCTCGCCCTGCGTGCTGCACGCACCCTTGGTAGCTGTACCTTCTCAGTTAGCTTCCTTCTCTCTAAAGACCCCGTCTATGACTTATTTCTTCTTCCATAAGTGGCGAGCTCGTTTCCGATTCCATAGCGCCACCTTGCGGTCACGGAGAAAACAGCGCGTTTTTGATCAAGTGGGCAAAGGGAGGATGCCTCGCCGCCCTCTCAGTTCAGTTCAGTCGCTCAGTCGTGTCCGATTCTTTGCGACCCCATGGACGGCAGCACGCTAGGCCTCCCTGTCCATCACCAACTTCCGGAGTTCACCCAAACCTATGTCCATTGAGTCAGTGATGCCATCCAACCATCTCATCCTCTGTCATCCCCTTCTCCTCCTCCCCTCAATCTTTGCCGGCATCAGAGTCTTTTCCAAGGTCTTTGCATCAGGTGGCCAAAGTATTGGAATTTCAGCTTCAGCATCAATCCTTCTAATGCATGTTCAGGACTGATTTCCTTTAGGATGGACTGGTTGGATCTCCTTGCAGTCCAAGGGATTCTCAAGAGTCTTCTCCAACACCACACTTCAAAAGCATCAGTTCTTTGGCGCCCAGCTTCTCTTGGTCGGGAGATATTCTATCTGGCATACCAAGAGTAAAACCAGTGTTTCCAGCACAGCCTGATCCACCTCCCGAAGGAGCTCACACTTGCACTGACTCCATTACAGTCCACCCTGCGCGTAGGAAACAGACCCGGCAGGCTTCCCCTCCTCACCAGGTGGTTTCCTGAGGGCCTGACGGCCGCTGAGCACAGTTAAGTACGAACCAGAGGCCTCCTGGCCCTTTGGTGGAGTCCAGTGCTCTGTCAGGCCCCAGGCGGGGACAGGGCCACCCCAGCAGAGGCACCAGAGGCAGCTCTAGAGTGACCAGTGGAGAGCTTATGCCTAGGTCTGCCCCAGAGCCCCAGGGATGTCTTTCCGCTCACTCAGGAAGAAACATGTGAAGAACAGTCCTCATTCTTATGACCTCATTTTCAGTGATAAATGCAAATATAACATTGACGGACTGGATGACCTTTCTTCTTTTTACCTAAACAATCACATGTTACAAAATTGCACCAAAAATCTGGAAGTGTGTTAGATGTTAATGGGGGTTATTTGTGAGTGGTAGGATTTTTAATATACTTTTCTATATATTCCAACATTTTCACAATTATCCTGGAGTACCTTTATCATGGATAGAAGGGGGAAAGGGCAACCTGGAAGACGTTTATTTATGGAGTTGTGGTGTAGGAATGTGCCTTGAACTGGAGGCCCAAAGCCCAGGTCCTCCACTCACAGGCTGGGTGTCCTTGGACAAGCCACCTCCTTAACCCCCATGTCTCCCCCATAAACTAGAAATAATTTATCTACCTACCTTACTGTGTTAGTCCGAGGGCTGAAGGAGATCATGTATGTGAAAATTCTGATATGAAGTGAGTCTTAATGAGTGTTCTTTGAGTGAACAGTGTTTTATATAGTTAGTATCGAGCAGTTCAGCGCAAGTGACAGAAACCCACCTCAATCCAGTTTAAGAAAAACAAGAAGACAGAATTTGTTAAGTCACAAAATTGAGAAGAAGAGGGTTTCAGGCACAGCTGTATCTGGTTGCTGAAAAAGTGTCTTTAGAGATCTGCTTTCTCCCTCTTTCTCAGTTCTTTCCCTTGTACTGGCTCAAATCTCAGACAGGCTCTCCCTGGAAGTGGCAAGACACCCTCAGCCAGCTTCAGCCCACATCTCATCATCTCAGGCCTCAGGACCCTTAGCAGAGAGAGTGCTTCTATCCCCTGGGATTTCTGACCAAAGTCCCTCGGCCCTCATCCGAACACCGAGGCAAGAGTCTGACTGTCAGGCCTGGGAAGTCATAAGAACTCCTCTGGGAAAGGCAGTCAGCGGGGCCCCACCCAAACCATGTGCTCACCCAAGGGAAACTTTGGGTACAGTTACTACAGAAAGAAATTGCAGACTTCCCCAGTACACACCTGTGTCAATAACACAGCACAAAAGCTGTCGCGAACATAGGGTCCCACCTCTCTTAAGAGAGAGATTCTGATAATTAGCTTTGACACTTATGCCAAGAGCTACCTTGGAGTGAAGGAGCCTGGGCTGGGGCCGGGAAGGCATGCTCTCTCCTTCCGGCTTGGCCCACGTGACCTGGAGTAACCCGGCTGGGCCTCAGGCTCTCCACCTGTCCGGGCGGAATGCTGGGCTAGGACCCACACTCACATGCCTCCAGACTCAGGCAGGTAGCGAATGAGTGAAGGGCCGGCTCTGGGGCCACTTGTGAGCGTACATCCTTATTTAGAAGGCTAGGGTCCTTTAGAAGGCCAGGCTTCGTTGTGTTGTGAGAGGGGCCCCGTGGGCCCGGGTTGTCTGGCTTTTCAAGGTCTTCTGTGAAATCTCCTGACTTGGCAGTGTTGGAAACTGACTTAATCGAGGTGATGGCCGCACACCTCTGGAACTATGCCCGTGACTGAATGAGCCACGGAGCTGTATGCTCCAGGGGGTGAACTGGATGGAATGTGGTTTCCATCTCAAGACAGCTGTTGTAAATGAATTCAAAAGCTTTCTAAAATTAGTGACAGAAGCCTTTAAAAGAATGAACCCCCATATCTACTGCAGCATGGAGGAACCTCAAAATCGTTATGCAAAACGAGAGCAGCCGGTCACAAAAGGTCATCTATCATACGATTCCTTTTATATGAAATACCCAGAATAGGCAAAGAGCATTGATCGTTGCAAACTATTATATACAGACTGGATACATAACAAGGTCCTACTATGTCGCACAGGAAACTATATTCAATATCCTGGGATAAACCATGATGGAAAAAATATGAAAAAGAATATATCTAATATAAATGCATTTATATACACATATATCTGAATCTCTTTGCTGTACAGCAGAAACTAACACAACATTATAAATTAACTACACTTCAATTTTTTATAAAAGCCTGATGGTAGTAGTGGCCAGGAGGAGAGGGAAGTCGGGAGGGATGAGTTTCCTTCTGGAATGATCAGACTGTTTTGGAATCCGATCGTGGTAAGAATTGTACAACATGGTGACCACACTAATTGCCACTGAATAGTACACGTTAAAATGGTTAATTTTATGTAACAAGAATCTTACCTCAATTTTGTGTAAGTTTTAAAACAAGTAAAGCACACCCATGGACTGGACTGCACCCAGTAGCTGCCGGCTTTTAGTCTCGCTAAGGTCCCTTCTAACCCTCAGATCCCATATTTCCAGGGACAAAAAATGTCAACTCCTGTCAGAGGAGCAGTGGCAGGCTCACCACAGTTTACGGCCAAGAGGAAAGAGGCATTCTGTCTCCTCGAAGCAGAACCTCCCCACAATAATTTGAGGCCAGAAAATAAAAGTCTGCTGGAACTGGAACCAGGCCAAGGTTTTCAGTTTTTTTCTAACTGCCCTTTGCCACAATGAAGGGCAACGAATTGCATCTGGGTGACAGCAAATGGACCCTGTTGACACGGCCCAACTTTAATTTTTGTGAAGTTAATAATTAGGCTGTCATCCCTCCGCTCCAGAGCAATTAGTGGCCTGCAGAGGGAATGAATGGGCCCTATTATCAAGGGGAATTATAAATAGAAGGAGGCGCGGGGCAGCTCTGCACAGCGTCACCCCTGCCCTCTCGCACGCACCAGAGTCCCCACCAGCCCGACTGTGATCACTTGCCTCCAGCTGACAGCTTGAATCCCAGCTGCCATCCAAAAGGGCTCTAAATTCTGCCTGTCATCCGGGCCTGACTTTTTATGCTGTCCAGAGCAGGGCCGGCAGCCCCGCTGAGCCGCACGAGAGCCTGCGTGAGATAAAGGCCTTTGTTTCGGTGGCCTCCTGACTCCGGGGTCTGGAGGTGTCTGGCGCTGAGCAGAAGGGGCTGGGCTCAGCCTGACAGGCCGCGGTGTTGGGGACACTGAGCGACAGCCTGCTTGGTGATCCCCCAGGTCAGCTCAGGTTCCCAGCAGGAGCAACGGCCCCCCAAGTCCCAGCCAGGGAGGGAGGCAGCTCGGGTTCACATTGGGACCCTTCCTCTGCTTGTCTTGCTTTGTCCAGCATCTCGGAGAAGTTCAGAACCCTCTTTGCAAACTTACATGAGATCAGATCGAGAAGGGGTTTGATAGTTCAAGAAGGTAAAGCATTTGTCCCTGTGAACTGCAGTTACCAAACGATGCAAATTACAATGATGATTAAATTATATGTTTCAATACACTACGTGCTTTTTGTTGTTGTTCATTTACTTGGCTGCACTGGGCCTTAGTTGTGGCATGTGGGATCTAGTTCCCTGACCAGGGATTGAACGTGGGCCCCTGCATTAGGTGCAAGGAGTCTTAGCCACTGGGCCACCAGGGAAGTCCCCAGGACCTTTCTCACTTAAGCTCCCCCAGACAGCCCTATGAGATAGGTACTGTCATTATTCCCATTTCACAGGTTCATATATTTAGGCAGCAAACAGTTTTGATAACTTGTCCAAGTCTCATTGCCACGCCAGCTCAAGTCCATGCTCTTAACTATTATCTCTATGGCTTATGCTTGAGTCAAGGAGTGACGCAGACTGGGGTGGGAGACAGGCCAGGGCAGTGGGTCCTGAGCTGCCCTGGAAACACCACATCCAGACTAACAGAGGAAGCAGCCGCTGACGGGGTGCCTCAAGGGGACCAAGATGCTGATTTTTTTTTTCAAGAGAAGCTGGAAGTCTAAATTTAATATGCAATTTGATTTTCAAACGTTGGCAACTAATTCAAAGCTTTTAAAAACATTGCAGAAATGAGGCAGCTCTTTGAGGTGCCACTTGGCAATTCTGATGCAAAGTGATGCTCCTGACTCTGGCCCCACCTCTGGCCTCACTGGGATTCAGTCTTAGTTAAGTACAGCCTCTTGACTCTGCCAGGCATCTTTCCACCGAGAGAAAGTGAGAGATTGAGAGAGAGAGAGGTGACAATCCACCATCCAAGGCTGGGCTCTACCAATAGCTGTGGACTTTGGACAAGTCACTGGCCCACTCTGGACCCTAATTTTCTCATTTGTTGACCAGAGGTGTTAGTTCCTGTCGCAGGGTTACTGGGGGGTCTGGATGAAAAGAACGCAAGGACCAAGCGTACAGATAGACTGTAGGTCACCTCCCTCGAAGCTCAGTTGGTAAAGAATCCGCCTGCAATGCAGAAGAGTCTGGTTCGATTCCTGAGTTGGGAAGATCCCCTGGAGAAGGAAATGGCAACCCACTCCAGTATTCTTGCCTGGAAAATCCCCAAAACTGTAGCCTGGAGTTTCAAGAGTTGGACACGACTTAGCAACTAAACCACCACCACCAAGGCACCTCCCAGATGTGGGAGCTTCCTCACCCTGTGGTCCTCCAGGACGGGTCAAGGGGAAGGACCCCCCAGTCCCACGCAGCCCCGCATCCTGCCCGTCCACCCACACACCCCAGTCCCGCCTGACCTTGTCTCCACATCTTCTAGGATAGAGACTGCCTGCCTGCCGGGACCAAGAGAGATTGCAGGCCAGCCTCTCAGATGACACAGAATTTCAAAATTAAAATGGTACAGATGAACCTATTTGCAAAGCAGAAATAGAGGCATAGGCATAATGAACAACGGTATGGACACCAGCGGGGAAACGGGATAGGAGAAATTGGGAGGCTGGGACTGACGCAGGCACTCAGTCACTCAGTCTTGCCCGGCTCTTTGCAGCCCCATGGAATGTAGCCCCCCAGGCTCCTCTGTCCGTGGGATTTCCCACGCAAGAAGAATGGAGGGGATGGCCATTTCCTTCTTCAGAGGATCTTCCCATCCCAGAGATGGAACCTGCGTCTCCTGCATTAGCAGGCAGGCGCTTCCCTACCGAGTCACCAGGGAACCCCATGCACGATTGATACTGTATATAAAACAGAAAACCAGTGAGAACCTGCTGGGTAGCACAGGGGATTCCACTCAGCGATCTGCGGTGACCTAAATGGGGAGGAAGTCCAAAACAGGCTTCCCTGGCGGCTCAGTTGGTAAGGAAGCTGCCTGCAATGCAGGAGACCCCGGTCTGATTCCTGAGTCAGGAAGATCCCCTGGAAAAGGGAACGGCAACCCACTCCAGGAGTCTTGCCTGGAAAAGTCCATGAACAGAGGAGCCTGGTGGGCAACAGTCCATGGGGTCACAAAGAGTCAGACACAACTGAGCATCTAACAGCTGATTTACTTTGCTGTACAGCAGAAAATAACACAGCACTGTAAAGCAATTATACTTTAATAAAAAAATTTTATTTTTTTATTAATCACACAACCATCTCTATCTCCATAAATAGTTTGGTGCGTATTTAACTAAGTATTTTTCTACATAAAAACAGAATGGGGGCCAGATGCACTATGGCAAGCAGCTTTTTTATTCACTGCCTTGGATATCTTTCTGTGCGTTAGCACATATACCATATTCTCATGAGTGGTGCCACAGAGTTTCGTTATTTTTTAAAGTGATCTCCTGTAGGTGGACATCGCTTCCAATTTATTTACGGACACAAGCAGAACCACCATGAGTGTCCCAGAACCTGTAACTTTAGTCACTAAGGGTGGGGGTGATATTCATGTCTGGCTAATTCTCAACTGTGGAAATGCTGAGTCGGAATTGCTGGTAGAATTCGAGTCTTTTCATTTTCTTTGACTTATGCACGTTATCTTAATCTTTTCAATGTATTTCCTAAGGAAAGTGAATAAACCGAAAGTAGACACCAACTATTAAAATCACCCTTGTGACCCACTCAGATATCATTTATCACGGTAGGTTAGGTGTAGCTACTTTAAACACTGGGACTAAAATGCAGAGCTTGCACTTAGGGTTTACTTTTTAAACAGAGGGAAGACCCCTACGGGTTTTCTTGAGTCCCTGGCAATTACTCTGGATGGGGAGGGGTCACTGTGTCCTCCTTGATGGGGAACAAGACTCGAGCCAACAACATGGGAGAGTGAATGATGGGAAAGAAATTGGTAACTGGAGCTAAACTCCAGGAGAGCATATGCCCGTGGACAGAGGAGACGTAAGGGGAAACCAATGAATCAGGAGACCTACCTGGGAGCTTGACTCTTGACCTACCACCTGTGTGGTCTTGAGCAAGTCATTCATCCTCTCTGACCTGCGGTCTCTTCCTCTGAAATGGGTGTAGTAGTCTGACTTCACAGGCACGTGAAGAATCCAGCTTGATGCGTGGCGTATAAGTGTCCAAACCTCATTGGTTAAATCGGAATCCAGGAAATTCCCTCTGCAATCAATCTAATAAATTCTGTGACTTCATGAGGGATTACTCAGATGGTAAAGAATCCACCTGCAATGCAGGAGACCAGGGTTCCATCCCTCGGTTGGGAAGATCCGCTGGAGAAGAGAATGGCAACCCACCCCAGTATTCTTGCCTGGAGAATTCCATGGACAGAGGAGCCTGGCGAGCTACAGTCCATGGCGTGGCAAAGAGTCGGACAGGAATGAGTGACTAACACAGGCCATTGAGTTAATTTCTTTATCAATTGACTGATGAGGGCAGTAAAAACGGCTGTGACCGATTCTGATCTCAGAATAGGCTGGCTGTTTCGCTGCCTTAGGCTATCTTAACAGATCATCTTAACAAGGCCCACTATTGTTTTTTTGGCAGGTGTACTGGCTAATAGGCTGGAGATGTAAGTAAAGCCATAGCATGGCACTTTTGTGAGAGGAAAATATTTTTGCTTGTGAGGTCCCTTCATTCCTGAGAAGGAAAGTGAAGTCACTCAGTCGTGTCTGACTCTTTGCCACCCCGTGGACTGTAGCCTACCAGGCTCCTCCTTCCATGGGATTTTCCAGGCAACCCACTCCTGGAGTGGGTTGCCCTTTCCTTCTCCAGGGGATCTTCCTGACCCAGAGATTGAACCCGGGTCTCCCACATCACAGGCAGATTCTTTACCATCTGAGCCACCAGGGAAGCCTGAAACACCCCCTCATCTTCTCTTTAGCAACATGCATCTTGCAAAGCTGACTAAAAATTTGTCTCTCCAAGACGCCCATACCACCCAGCCCTCATGTTGCATTGCTTCAGCCCACAGGCCTACAGTGTGGGCACAGCACAAACACGCACCTCACACACACATGCGCGCACGGTGCTCTTACAACATCTGTGCTTGCTAAAACTCTCTGCCTGCTTATGTTTCCACATCAGGTCTTCCCAACTGAAATGTAAGCTTCCAGATTCAGTTCAGTTCAATCGCTCAGTCGTGTCCGACTCTTTGTGACCCCATGAATTGCAGCACGCCAGGCCTCCCTGTCCATCACCAACTCCCAGAATTCACTCAGACTCATGTCCATCGAGTCAGTGA
Source organism: Oryx dammah (assembly GCF_014754425.2). NCBI lineage: Eukaryota > Metazoa > Chordata > Mammalia > Artiodactyla > Bovidae > Oryx > Oryx dammah. Next base: position 66,243,794 of record NW_024070204.1, read on the forward strand.
TGCCACCCAGCCATCTCATCCTCTGTCATCCCCTTCTCCTCCTGCCCCCAATCCCTCCCAGCATCAGGGTCTTTTCCAATGAGTCAACTGGCCAAGATATTGGAGTTTCAGCTTCACATCAGTCCTTCCAATGAACACCCAGGACTGATCTTTAGGTTGGACTGGTTGGATCTCCTTGCAGTCCAAGGGACTCTCAAGAGTCTTCTCCAACACCACAGTTCAAAAGCATCAATTCTTCGGCACTCAGCTTTCTTCACAGTCCAACTCTCACATCCATACATGACTACTGGAAAAACCATAGCCTTGACTAGATGGACCTTTGTTGGCAAAGTAATATCTCTGCTTTTCAATATGCTATCTAGGTTGGTCATAACTTTTATTCCAAAGAGTAAGCATCTTTTAATTTCATGGCTGCAATCACCATCTGCAGTGATTTTGGAGCCCCAAAAAATAAAGTCTGACACTGCTTGCACTGTTTCCCCATCTATTTCCCATGAAGTGATGGGACCAGATGCCATGATCTTCGTTTTCTGAATGTTGAGCGTGAAGCCAACTTTTTCACTCTCCTCTTTCACTTTCATCAAGAGGCTTTTTAGTTCCTCTTCACTTTCTGCCATAAGGGTGGTGTCATCTGCATATCTGAGGTTATTGATATTTCTCCTGGCAATCTTGATTCCAGCTTGTGCTTCCTCCAGCCCAGCGTTTCTCATGATGTACTCTGCATATACGTTAAATAATCAGAGTGACAATATACAGCCTTGACGTACTCCTTTTCCTATTTGGAACCAGTCTGTTGTTCCATGTCCAGTTCTAACTGTTGATTCCTCACCTGCATACCAATTTCTCAACAGGCAGGTCAGGTGGTCTGGTATTCCCATCTCTTTCAGAATTTTCCACAGTTTCTTGTGATCCACACAGTCAAAGGCTTTGGCATAGTCAATAAAGCAGAAATAGATGTTTTTCTGGAACTCTCTTGCTTTTTCGATGATCCAGCGGATGTTGGCAATTTGATCTCTGGTTCCTCTGCCTTTTCTAAAACCAGCTTGAACATCTGGAAGTTCACGGTTCACGTATTGCTGAAGCCTGGCTTGGAGAATTTTGAGCATCACTTTACTACCGTGTGAGATGAGTGCAATTGTGCGGTAGTTTGAGCATTCTAGATTAGGTACTTTCTGATTCTTGGATACACTAAATATCGTTACTGAGTGTACACCATGCATCAACTCTTTCACCTACATTATTTCATCTATTCTTCAAAACTCCACATGATTCAAATGGCATTATGTTCAATTTACAGACGTGGAGACTAAAATTCAGAGAGGAGAAGTAACCCATTCAAGGTCACAAAACTTAGCACTTAAGGTGTACAAGGCGCCACTCAACAAGTAATTCAGAACAACTGGAAGGATGGACGGATGACTAAGTGGGTGGTGGGTGCATGGGTGAGTAGGTGGATGGGTGAACAGACAAGAGACCAAGGCAGGTCCAGGTTTACCTGACTGCAGCGAGCTCTTTCCATCTGAGCATATGGAGCTCCCACCTTTTTGCACCCAAAGTAGGCATGGTGCAGGCACCTAAGTACTGCCAAACATCCCACAAACACAGAATAGCAGCCCAGCATCCTTTTTCCAACCAGTTTCCATAGCAACAAGGCTGGGTGTTGGATTCAGCCACAGGTCAGGGTGAGCCGTTAGGGGAGGACCAAAGATGCTCCTCCCTCCCTCACAACGGGAATGGGCTGATAAGCTGAGGGTGCAGAATTTGGGTGGGATTCTTGGGCTTCCCTGGGGGCTCAGATGGTAAAGAATCTGCCTGCAATGCAGGAGGCCCGGGGGTTCGATCCCTGAGTCAGGAAGACCCCCTGGAGAGGGGAATGGCAACCCACTCCAGTATTCTTGTCTGGAGAATCTCAGGGACAGAGGAGCCTGGAAGGCTGCAGTCCATGGGGTCACAGACTGAGCAACTCACTTTCACGCAGGCTGACACAGGAGGCGCCTCCTCACCAGGCCACAAGGGGGCAGCATCTCCCTGCACCCACCCACCAGAAGGGCGCAGGGCTGAGTGAGGAGGCTGCTGCTGGGTCAGCAAGCTCCACCCCAGTATCTTCACCCGGCCCTTCCCTGTCAGTTCACCCCTGCACAGGCTGTTGGGGCGCGGGGGCCATGGCTGGGAGTGCTGAAGGAAACACTGCAACGACCAAAACCACCGCCCTTTAGAGGGCAGCTTAAAACAAACTTGGCACATACAGCTCAGCCCTGAGCAGCCCTTATGAAGGCTGTGGCTCCTGCTGGATGAGGGAGAGTCCCCAGTACCCCAAGTGAGAAAAAGCAACAGGCTGAACATGCGTGTAGGGCAACCTCGTCTGTGTGAATCGTAAATGCGTGTACATCAGTGCGTGCGTTGTTTGTGTGATGTGAATGTGGTGTGTGATCTATGCAAAAGAAAAATCTTGAAGAAATTCCACACAGCATTGTGACTTTGGAAGTAGCTTGCACTTTTTCTTTTCAGCCTGTACGCGTTGTTTGAATTACTTTTTTCGGCATTGGAACATATTGATGATTTTTTAAAATTAACAGGTTATCTGGAAATTGGGATCTGTGGAGACTTTTGCTTGTTTGCTTTTTCTTTTTTTACACTTTCTTGGTTCTTTAACCTAATCAGGAGGAGAGAAGTTTAGGGCTTGCTGATGGCCCTGCCTCTGTAACCATCCCCCACTCCCCCAAACCACCCCCGCAGGAGGCCCAGCTGGCAGGGCCCAGCGGCAGGGTACCCTCCCTCCAGGGCAGGGCGCAGGTCCAGTCCTGGGGCACTGGGCCCCAGCACCCCGAACTACAGGGAGGCCGGCACCATCTAATTTTTCCAAGGCTGCCTTTGAGGAATCATGACAGTCCACTACGTTACTGAGGGCTGGGTGCTCGAATCCCACAGGTAAGGCCCCCGGCCCTCTGATGCAGAAGATGAAGCTTTGCAGCAGGGCCTCTGAAGCAGAGCTGAGGGTGAAGAGCAGGACCCTTGGGGTTATGAAAGCAGCAGGCATGGCCTGGGGTGTGTCGATCCAACCTGGGCTCAGGTCAACACTGTTCTAACAGTTTCAACAGCGGATGGGCCAGGTGTAGTTAGATGGGTGAGGCTCCAGAACCCAGTAGAATTGACGTTGAATCTGGCTTCTGCATCTCAAGGCTGGGTGACTTTGGGCAACAGATTTGACCTCTCTGAGCCTCAATTTCCTCATTTGTCAAATAGCAGTTATAACTGCTAAGAGCATTGTTATAACTAAGAGCATTGTTATGAAAGTGAGCATTGATCAGACTCACAGACATAAAGAATAGATTTGTAGTTGCCAAGGAGGAGAGAGCCGGGAAGGGAAGGACTGGAAGTCTGGGCTTAGGAGATAGAAACTAGTATATATGGGATGGATAAACAACAAGGTCCTACTGTACAGCACAGAGAACTACATTCATTATCCTGTGATAAACCATAATGGAAAAGAATATGAAAGAGGATATATGCGTGCATGCTCAGTTGCTTCAGTTGCATCCAACTCTTTGTGACTCCATGGACTATAGCCAGCCAGGCTCCTCTGTCCATCAGATTTTTCAGGCAAGAATACTGGAGTGGGTCACCATTTCCTCCTCCAAGGGATCTTCCTGACCCAGGGATCGAACCTGTCTCTTCTGCAGCTCCTGCACTGACAGATGGATTCTTTACCACTGAACCACCTGGAAAGCCCCAAGAGTATACACACACACACACACACACACACACACACACACATATATATATATATGTAATCTGAATCACTCTGCTGTATAGCAGAAATTATCACAGCATTTTAAATCAACTATACTTCAATAAAATTCAAAAGAAAAAAAAAGAGGTGGGGGGGACTGATATACACAAACCACCTGAGAAGAGATCAGCATATAGAAGGTACGTGATGAATGGTGACCACACTAATTACCATCATTATTACCTTCTTCTTCTTCTCCTTGAAGGAAAATCAACCATCAGACTGAATGGAATGAAAACTGAATCCAGAAAGTCTCCAGCCTGGTGACTGTGAATCTGGTCCATCTCTGAATCAAACCAGCATCTTCTTATGACGGCTGAGGACGCTGCTCTTCCCTCAGCCCTACATCTGAAACCAAACCCCCAGCCCTGGCCTCTGCCCCCCTCACCCGCCCCCGTCCAAGGCATAGGCCGGGCCTCCAACCCGGCAGTTCCTACAAGTTCTCACTTGGAGGCAGTATTGAGCTTCGAATTTCAACCTGTCCAGGCGCACTCATCCTCCTCAATTCTCCAGTCTCCAGACCAGTAGAACTAGGCTGCTCATAACACAGAGCAAAAGACACGCTGCTTCCTGTCACCTAAATGTGGCACCGGCTGAAAAACGTAAAAGGGTTTCAGCAGATAAGGAGCAAAAATGAGATGAACGGGGGGGACCTATGTATGCCTTTGCAGACTCGTCTACATCCATGGATGGAGGAGCCTGATGGGCTGTGGTCCATGGCGTCGCAAAGAGTCGGACACGATTGAGCAACTAACACACTTTCACTTTCTATGAGTAATAAAAAATTGCAAGCAATGTAAATAACCGATAACTAAGTAAATTATAACATGTCCACTTGAATAAGCATTTAAAATTCTGGCAATGAAGATAATGCACCAACGTGGGACAACTCCCTAAGTGAAGAGAAGAATGCGAGTTTTTGTATATTTTTACTGCAGCCATCTAAAAAATAGATATGCTTGTAGGAAAAAAAACAAGAATAAATGAAAAATTAAACGGCAAAGGCGAGAGGACTGGGGGTTTCAGATAGTCTGCTGTGCAGCCGTGCTGTTTATTCCTTCTTTTTAACATTCAGGACTGTTTTATGGGTGTTGGTGGAGCTTAGTGTAATAGAAAACACACACTGTAATAACACAATCCAGACGCTTCTGCCCACTGAAGTCACAGATTATCCACAGCACAGACCCATCTGTGCGTTGATACAAATATTCTCCAGAGAGTTGCTGAGAAACTGTTCCACTGGAGACAGGAGACAAGCCCCGTTCCAGGAGTCATTAAAACACAGTGGGAAATAAGAAGATGTGCGTTTATTAGGTTACCTCTCTTTACTATAGAAAAGCAGGATGTCAAAGTGAGGGAAAGAGAAGGGAAAGAGATACTATTCCATAGTAATAATCCCTAATTTGGGCAGACCTGGTTTGTCTCAGTAATGACGTGCCATTTATTAAGCATCCCCTTGCATGAGGAGCCAGGCCACGGCACTTCACGTATATTACCCCATGTGACACATACACTCAACCATTTCATGAGACAGTAGAATTTAGTTTCCACCTTTTATAGTTGAAAAAAAGGAGGCTGTGAGAGGTCCTTTGCCCAAAGTTGCGTTGCTTGTTTGTGACGGGGCCAGAATTGAACCCAGGTTGATCCCCCTTTCTGAAACCTGTGCTTCACACACAAGGAGTTGGAGCTCCCCGGAGAGGCAGATAGAGGAACCCCAGGGGAGGGGGGCCCCAGCAGGCAGGCCCTGGGCTTGGCTTTGAGCACTAAGCAAGGAGCCGGAAGTATCACCAGACACTTGTCTTCATCCTAACGATGGCACGAATGGCATCTTCTGCTGCTGGGCGGGATTAAAGGAAAGCATTTGGGGGGCAGGAGGACAGGGGCAGCATCAGAAGAAGTTGGCGGGGCCTAGTCTCCACCTTTGCTTGTCTCCTGTTCCAAACCTCTGGATTGCCCACCTCTTAGCATCAACAGATGAGAGTCCACAGCCCACTGGCACAAAAGCCTGAGTGCTGCCCGTGTGGGAAATCTCCAGGTTCAAAGAGCTCCAATCAGGGGACTTCCCTGGTTAAGATTTCACCTTCCAAGGCAGGGGGTGGGGGTTCAATCCCTGGTTGGGAAGCTAAGATCCCACACGCCTCACATCCGAAAAGCCAAAACATAAAGCAGAAGCGATATTGTAACAAATTCAATAAAGACTTTAAAATAATCCACATTAAAAAAAATGAAGTTCTATTCAAACCACATATTCCCAGGACTCAGGTGAGCAGAGCCCATGAAATCAATGTTGACCAACATGCAAATGGGCTAAAAGAGATGATTTTTCATGAGACAATTTGGGTTGGGTTGGGTTTAACTAACATCTGTATGTCCAGGGACTCACAAAGGAGGCAGTGTTAGTGTGTCCATTTCACAGATGAGAAACCTGGGACTAGAAAGAATTTTCCAAGGCCCCTTAGCTGGGAAAGTGTGACAGCCTCCAGAGTTAAGCTCACTGAAGCCCCTGCTCTCAACTGCTACAATGTAATGCCTTCTGCCTGCCAGACAGCTTAGGGAGAAAAGAGGACAAAAACTTCACAGCAACTTCTCTGCACCTCAGGCTCTTCATCTGTAAAATGGGCCAATGATAATAACAATACCTACCTCAGAGTGTTATGAGAATAAGTTCGTAGGTGTAAATCTATACATGCCCTCTCTCAGCAGATAGTAGTTGTTAACTATTATTGAGATTATAGAGTCAAGACTTGGAAGAAGCAAAGTGGCCTGGTCTGACATCCTTGCAACTGCCAGTTGCTTAAACTGCAAAGACACCATCCTTGCTCCATGAGGGGCTTGTTCTTTCAGGAAGACATTCATGATTAGAAATGTCTTCCTAATGTGTTTGGCTAATTCTGGTTCTCATGACATATGTCCGCCCCCAGGTCTATTTCTGCCCTGGAAGAGAGAGAGAATAAAGCCAGTCCCTCCCTTGGCAGTGCTTCCGAGCTGAGGAGGAGCCCCCCGCCCCTGGGCCCCCCGGAGCCCTCCCCAGCGTGCCTGCTCCAGGGCCCCCTCTCCACTCAGCATCCTTGTCCCTGGAAGCCCAGAACAGGATACAGGCATCCAGCTGGACCCTGCCCCCTCCCTGACCCCGGGGAACATTAATGCAAAAGTGATCCCCTTTTGCCTTACACTGACAGAATGGAAGAAGAAAAGACACGGGCAGCATAATATGGAACGTGAACAGGACGGTTGTGTCTGGGGCGCTTTACGGTGTGATGAATCTCAGTTCATGACACTTGCCAGTTCCTCAGCTTTGGCCCCAACCCATCCTCGCTGACTGCTACAGCTTCCTGGAGTGCGGCCTCTGTCCTGGTTTCTGTTCTAGGGGCTTCTGGGCCGCAACCTTCCTTCTCTAGCACACCCGAGCACTGAGAATAAGCCAGGCAAACACATTTCTGTCCACAGGGCCACACGCCATGGGGGCCAGGCCTGCCTGGAGCCCCCTCCACCAGTGTTCATTGCTGGCACCATGTCCCCCCTGCACTCGGGGGAGAACCAGGCTCTGGGCCGACTGCTCACAGAAGCAGAGCTGGCGTTTTAAGTATCTTTATCTCCCGGAGGCTGCAGGGAGCTGGGACCACGCAGGGTGCCGTCTCCAGCAGAGGAAGACGTTAATGGGCAGCGGGAAGAACACAACAACACAGGGTTGTTGTCTTGTCAGGATTCTTCTGAATGTGTGGAAGTATCCTGGAAAGTTAAATCTTCCTTCCGAGCCTGGGCTAAGTGCTTCTGCCTCGGTGCACTCCTCCTCCACCCTTCCATCTCAGACTTACCGCTGCTCTGCAATTGTCTGGTTGCTGATCTGGGTCTCTCCTTATCGTGTGAGTTCCTTGAGGGTAGGGGTGCATGCCCCTTGGTATTTCAATTCCCCCAGTGCCTAGAAGATGATCCTGGTGTTGGTTGACTGAACTGATATAATGAATGACTAGCACTTAACTCTCTGATCCATATTCTGTACTTCCTCTTTTATAAATATTTTATTTGGAATTTAAAATTTTTTATTTTTTATTTCGACTGCGCTGGGTCTTCATTGCGGCGTGGAAGCCCTCTAGTTGCCCCGCAGCATGTGGGATCTTAGTTCCGTGGGATTGAACCCGCATCCCCTACATTGAAAGGCAAATTCTTTACCACTGGACCACTAGGAAAGTCCCAACATGTTCTGTACTTTTGACGAAGCAACACACCCATGGGCGGACTTCCAGTTTCAAGATGGAAGAACAAAGATTTTCTTCTTAGAAATCAACCAAGGACCAAAAAAGAAACACATACAAACTCTATCTTCAATAAACCAGGAAACATCCGTAAGCCTAACTCCTATACAGAGAAGCTCAAGTACACAGAGAAATATAAATGACCCAGCAGAGAGGAAGCAAGGCAAACTCAGGGATCTAAAGGATGGGCTCGGGGGACCTATACTTTGCTCTACAGAACCCCAAAAGGCTCAGAAACAGGAAGCCTCAAGGTCTCACATTAGATACAGGTTGAACAGGGAATGAAGATAGAAAACTTTTGAGAAAAATCTCTTTAAAGAGACACAAAGTCCATCAACTGATGACTAGACAAATAGGCTGTCACATATCCATACAATGGAATACTGTTCAGCTTATCAAAAAATGAAGCGCTGATGCATGCCTCAACAGAGATGAAACTTGAAAACATTTTGCTAACTGAAAGAAGCCAGCCACAAAAACTTACATACTATGGGAGTCTATTTAGATAAAACGCCGAGAATAAGTGACCCTAGAGAGACAGAGGGTATATTGTGGTTGCCAGAGGCTGAGGAGGGTGGAGTGGAAAGCGACTCTAATGGGTACAGGGCTTCTCTTCGGGATAATGAAAATACCCTGGAATCAGAGAGTGGTGATGGCTGCACAACCTTGTTAAATGTACAAGCAACCGAATTGAATACTTTAAAGGGATAAATTTTGTAGCATGTGGATTATATCTCAATTTTGTTAAAAGACACAAAACCTCTGATCAGCTTTTTCTGGTTTAAATATGAACTAAGGAGACAAGAGTCACCAGAATCTTGAAGAACATCTTGACCATGAAAGACAAAGACAGGAATATATAAAAACAAGAAAGAAACTCGGAGCAGAGAGAATGCAGGGCTCCGAAGAAAACTTCAAATACTTGTTCCCACAGTAAAAGAGTTTTAGCCAAAGGGTTTGGATAAATTAAAAGATGGCAAAATAATCCTGTATAGTCAGTCATTTCTAGCCATCCTTTTTTAATAAAAGCCCTTGTGGCCAAGGCCACTAATTATCCAGCAGTCTCTTTTCCCCCTTCTTTCTTTTAATCACAGAACCCCGACCCGAGTCGGGCTGCCCAGGTAAAGACCGCGTTTCCCAGCCTCTTTTGCAGCCAGGGGTGGCCGCTGACCCATTGCTTGCAATGACTTGGGAAGATGCGATGCGTGTGACTTTCACATCACTTCCTCAAAAGAAAACTGCCTACACTCCACGTCCTCTCTCTTTCCCCCATCACACAAGCTGATCCGTGGTCATGATGACCCACAAGACAGAAGGAATCTGAGTCCCCAGATAATGTAGGTGAGCAGAGCTGTCTCCTTGCCCCATGGTCCAGGGAGGGGGGTCCTACCCGAGCTCCTGGTCTGTCCTATCCAAGTGTTTACTAAACTCCTGGCACTGGATGTGACGGGGAAACACAGGAGCCAGTTACAGAGGGACTCCCTGCTTCATTCAGTTCTACAGTCAAGCATCAGTGAAAGTGTGTCCTTAATTAATTTGTGTAATACATACATGTTTCAAAACCCAAAATATGCAAAAATGTATATTACAAAGGACTTCCTTGATGGTACAGAGGATAAGAAGCCACCTGCCAATGCAGGGGACATGGATTCAATCCCTGTTCCAGGAAAATTCCACATGCTATGGAGCAACAAAGCCCATGCGCCGCAGCTATGGGGCCCACACTCCAGAGCCCGCGAGCTGCTGTTTCTGAAGCCGGTGTGCCCAGAGCCCATGCCCTGCAACAAGAGGAGCCACCACAATGAGAAGCGCACGCGCCTCAGCCAGAGAGGAGCCCCACTCACCGCAGCTGGAGAAGGCCCGCACACAGCGACAAAGACCCAGCACAGCCAAAAAATCAAACATGAGTTTCAAACTCCGTATCATGAGAATTCTCCTTTAAGTCTACCTGGCCAGATACCACCCTACCTGCTACCGTTACTGGTTTCTTGTGGATTTTTCAGTGATTTCTTTGTTGTTGTTCAGTCACTCAGTCAAGTCTGACTCTGCCACCACATGGACTGCAGCATGCCAGGCTTCCCTGTCCTTCACCAACTCCTGGAGCCTACTCAAACTCATGTTCATTGCGTCAGTGATACCATCCAACCATCTCATCCTCTGTCGTCCCCTACTCCTCCCGCCTTCCATCTTTCCCAGCATCAGGGTCTTTTCCAATGAGTCTGCCCTTCACATCAGGTGGCCAAAATACTGGAAGTTCAGCTTCAGCATCAGTCCTTCCAATGAAAAGGTTGATTTCCTTTAGGATTGACTGATTGATTTCCTTTAGGTTTGATTTCCTTGCAGTCCAAGGGACTCTCGAGAGTCTTCTCCTACACTACAGTTTAAAAGCATCAAGTTTTTGGTGCTCAGCCTGCTTTATGGTCCAATTTTCACATTCATACATGACTACTGGAAAAACCATAGCTTTGACTATACAGACCTTTGCAGGCAAAGTAATGTCTCTGCTTTTTAATTTAATAATTTCTTTATGCAAATATAAATATAGGTCCTTATATTTGCTTCTTATTTACACAAAATAGCTTTCTACATTCTACACCCAACATTCTACCGTGGTACCACTTTTAAGAATCTATTCTTGGAAAATTACTAGAAATGTTGTTGTATGACCAGAGATATTAATTGCAGCATTATTTATAGTTTTTTTTTTTTAAGAAAGGAACCCTTAATGCACAAAAACAAGAAGCTTAGCTACAAAGATTAAATTTACAGAAAGTATTCCACGACATGAGAAAATGCTTATGATTTTATGGCAAGTGGAAGGATAAGATCAGAAATACAATGTGTCTTCAGCTATGTAAAAAACATGTATAGAAAATGAAACAAGGGACTTCCCTGGTGTGGTCCAGTGGTTAAGAATCCACTTTGCAATGCAAAGGACACAAGTTTGACCCCTGATCAGGGAACTAAGATCCCGCATGCTGCAGCAACTGAGCCCACGCGCCACGACTCCTGAGCCCATGAGCCAAACGAGAGTCCACGTACCACAGCGCAACAGGCTGGTGCGCCACAGCTAAGACCTGGCACAGCAAAGAAATAATCAATATTTTTTTTTAAATAAAGAAAATGAAAGGAAAGTGCCACACCTAAATATCAGCAGTACTGTTTGTCAGTAGGTGGAATTATTTTTTCTTCTGCTTCTCTGGTTCCCAAAATGATGACAACAAGTTTGTAATTCTTCTATATAATAGGGGAGGGGAGGGGACAGGGGAGGGGCAGACATAGCCCCTCACCTCCTTCCAGAGGTACCTGCAAGGTGGTTCATGTCAGAGTGACTCTGAGCAGGGAGGGGAGAGTAGGGCTGAGTTGCACTTTCCTTTCCTCTGCTTGGAATCCCTTGGCCCCGATGCTGCCTTCTTGTTTGCCTTTCTTCCGCTTGCTCCCTGATGATTTCCAGGCCCATGTAGCTGAGCCGGGAACTCACTGCTGTTCCAGGTTAAGGCAATGGCATCAGAGGTTGAACATTCGTAGGAGAGGGTTGGAGCTTTAAGTGTGTCTCTCCTTTCACCCCAAGGACTGAATGTTGCCCAAATAAAATGCTGCCTTGTCTTCTTTGCCACCACCCGCTCAGCACTCTGGCCGGTTCACATCCACCACTAAGCCCCATCCAGATACGTCCCACCCTGTGCCAACCCAACAATGGTTCCATAAATCTTCCATATTTTCCCACCTTTCTTTCAGTTAGGCCAGAATGGATAGTATTTCCAATGCATAGTATTACTTGGATTTTTAAAAATTAATAAGTATTGACTTTGGGTAAACAACAAAGTCCTATTGTATAGCACAGGGAACTAAATTCAATATCCTGTGATAAACCATAATGGAAAAGAATATGAAAAAGAGTAGATATGTATCTATATTTATGTATAACTGGGTCACTTTGCTATACAGTGGTAATACAACATTTTAATTCACTTATACACCCATACATCAGTAAAAAATAAGTACTGACTTTAGAGTATATTAAGACAAAATACAACAAGGGTCTCAAATCCATGATTTCTTGAACATTATTACTTGGGGTAAGGCTAAATTAAGTTTTAAGCTTAAAAAATGTAGGTCATGTCAATAAAAATATTACTTTAATAAATATATTATTTTACTTTAATAAATATATTATTTTACTTAATATGTTTGTTCATCTTTATTTATATATGATTTATCTTACCTGGCTACAAAAAACAGCAAGGTCTAGGAAACTACATTAAGGTGTTAACTTCTTTCAGTGTTTTTATGCACACCTGGGAGGGGTAATTCGTTGTCATCCTTGAAATCCCCACCTTGAAAGGCGGGCCTGGGCGGAGACGCGCAGACGAAGGGGGAACCCCACTGGGGGCGTATGGGAGACCACACTAAACATCCTGTTTCTCAGCGTCCATCCGAGCATCTTCCTGACGGGGTCTGCAAGTACCCAAGGTGAGAGGCCAAGGCGTGGTGTTGTCCCTTTTCAGCCAGGAGAGGGCGTGAGTCTGCAAGCAACCTGCGGGGGCAGTGGGAGAAGCCCCCTCCTCACGCACCAGGGCGAGGAGCAGATCCCACCTGCTAAATGACAGGCTGTGTTTTCAAGGCACTTGCTGAGGTCATCCAGTCCAATCTTAGGGAGACAGAACGTACTTTAGAAAAAGCTCTCCATTTCCGAAAAGAAGAGGATTTCCCCCACCTTCTCCAAGGCGGAGGGTACCGAGAGAGGAGCGGCCACAAAGATGGACCAAGTTGAATAGAGCAAGGCCTTTTAATCCGCCTGCACTTCAGTTTGGGACTCTCGGGCACTTGGCACTTTTCCGGGCTGCCTGCAATGGGGCCCTTCAGCACTCCTCCCATGCAAGTGTGGGAGGACACACGGGTGGGAGGGGAATGGGGGGGGGGGGGGGAGGCGAGCGGCCTCCTAGACTCGAAGACTTCGGAGGATTAGGACAGTGACAGGCGTCTTCTGCAGGGAACGCGGCCAGCCCCCACCCCCACCTCCCCCAAGCCTGGGGTCCAGCCTTGGCCAGCTACCCCAGAGCCCAGCTTCTCAGTGGGTGCGTCTCAGTTCACGACTGGACATTTGGGGGGGCTGGCAAGGGCTTGGCAGGGCTGGTCCCCACCAACTGCCACCTTGCCGGGGGAGGGCAGAACAGCAGGTGGGTCCCGCAGGAAGGCACAGTTCGCCTGTGTTGGCATCTGGCAGCATCACGCTGCAGCTTCCACGATATAAATACAGGCAGCGAAAATAGCTAATCCCAGATAACAGCAGTGTAATCACCCAGCGCCCGGCCTGGAATCCCAGAGAATTTGGAGGGAGCAGCTGCAGGGGCTGCCCCCTTCACAGCCCACTGCCCCTGGGTGGCCCGGGCTGAGAGTGTAGGCCAGCAGAAGCTGGGGGGCGGGGAGCAACTGGAGGACAGAGGCCTGATGAAAAACACCTCTAATCGCCGCTCTGCCTGGGGAGAGATGGTTTTTCTAGAAGGACCATGAGAATTCTGAGCTTGCAGCGATGTGAACCTGGTCTCCCAGCGTTAGCTGAGACATGTGATGATATACATGGAATCATCTAGGCTTGCTTTTTTTTTAAATTCTGGGTATTATTATCAGCGCTGGTGTCACTATGATCCTCCAATCTGGAAGGTCAGGGCCTCTCCCATGTCCCTCCCACAGTCCTGAGAGCCAGGGTGGTCGGTCTGTGGCTGGCAACCCCAGGCTGTTGAACTCAGTTCTGACACCCTGGCTGCCCCGAGGGGTTACCACTGAGGTTCCGAACCGTGCGGCCACTGCTCCTATGGAGACCACCAACCAACCATCTGGGAGAAGTTGCTGGGCTTGCTGTCCTCAGCCGTTCTGCTCAAACAGCACACTTAATTAGGGCAGGCTGGGATGATGCAAGCGGCTCAGGCCTCCCCTGTCCTGTTCACTGTGCTCCTTGACTGGTTGGTGGACAAGCCGCCCGCAGCCACCAGTCCTATCTGTCCACACACTTCTCTGTGGTTCGTTCTGGCTTCCCAGGCGTGCTTCTGAAGGGCGCTGGATACCTGTCCCTTCTGAGCGTTGTGAGGCGCTCTCTTGCCCAGATGCAGCTGCAGACAGAGCCCGAGGCCCTGGAGTCAGCTCGGCCTGGGCCGTTGTGGATGGACAGTGATGGGTGAGGCCACAGAGGGGCTCAAAAGTAGGGTGAGGGCTGGGCCTCCAAGGTACATGTTGGGGCACACCCAAGCCATTTGATTCCTTATGAAAGTGTCATGGGGCTTCCCTGCTGGGTCAGTCAGTCAGGAAGCCTCAGGAGAATGCAGGAGACTGCCTGCAGTGCAGGAAATCCACATTCGATACCTGGGTCAGGAAGATCCGCTGGAGAAGGAAATGGCAAGCCAGCCCAGTATTCCTGCCTGGGGAACCCCATGGACAGAGGAGCCTGGCAGACTACAGTAAGCATCATTACTACCCTCTGTCTAGCCAAAAAGAGGAGAGAGGAACAGTCCAGAGCAAACCAGAAAGAACGAGAAATGGAATCATTTGTCATCTCTGTACAATTCAGGGCTGAGAGCGAACCAGACTCCTCCGTCTGACGGGGTTGTGAGAGGCTGTTCTCTGATGCTCTTGATTGGAGAATTCAACTTATTACAAATAATGCTATGTTCGTTGGGAGTTTCGTGACCCTTTATCACACAGGCTTTCATATAGTCACTGCAGAAGGAAGTCACTGTGTTCTTTCCCCGGAATACTATCATAAAGACCAGCCACAAATGTCTCGGTGAAGAGCAGACCCCGAGCTGTGAAAGTGTGTGATCCTCCGACTCAAGATAACAAGTAGAGTAGATGGAAGGTTTACCCAGCTCAGAGCCCCCAGGCCCATGTGAGGTGGAGACCCCTGAAAGAAGGGCCTGTGAGGCTGAACGGCCACCACAGGACGCTCAGCCACCAAGATCAAATTTGAAGAGTAGTTGATGACATGGGGAAATGTTTATAATTTTATACTAAGTGGGAAAAGTGCATATTATATGATCTCAACCATGTAAAAATACACATGTAAAAACGTAAAAGAGCCACTCAGCTAAATATGTTCTGTGCTTTTTGTTGGCTTAATCAAATTATAATTTTTTTCTTCTATCACACGAACCCATCATGCTGTGGGTTTCTCCCAGTTTCTTTCCTTTCTAAAGAAAAAGCACTGGGCCTGTCATCTGTGCATTAAAGAAACCCATGATTTCCTGGCTATGATTGCTTTGGTTAAGGCTGAAAAAAAGCTTTCAAGTTAAGAAATAGAGTCAAATTAAAATATTAAACAAAATTAAATTAAAATATTAAAAAATAATATTTTGCCTAGTTGTGGCAAACAACTGATGTTTAGGAAACTCTACATAAGGTATTAATTTTTAAAAAGAAAAAAAAATTTAAATATGTACCAATGTCTGACTTGGTGAGAGATAATCCATTTCCACTCCTGAGATTCCTGCTCTCAAAGAGGGACAGACAGAAAAAATGAGAGAGATGGACAGAGCTCCACAATAAGCATGGAAGGTCAGAGGCCCCTAAACAGGGGGTAACACTCCATTCCCTCTTCAACCATGGGTGAATCCATGAGGCTCCAGCTAGAGTCCCTGCCTGGTCCAGTCAGCCTCAACCTCGGTCCCACACCACATCTGCTACAGCCCTTGGGACCAGCTGCTGGAAGAGTGACATCAAAGATGACCATTGAGGGACTTCCCTGGTGGCCTAGGGGTTGGGATTCTGGGCTTTCACTGTGGTAGTCCAGGTTTATTCCCTGGTCAAGGAAGATCCCACAAGCTGCATGGTACAGCCAAAAAAAGTTGACATTTGAGATCATAACTATAGTGCATCCTAACTATATCTAAATCTCTTGCTCCTCATCAAAAAGGTTTTTCTTTACATACTGAGCAGAAAACAAACCTCCGAATAACAACAGGATAAAGCGAAATGCCATTTGTTGAACACATATGATGTGCCAGAAAGCATACTAGAGACAGGTCACACTGTATATAATGTCACCTCACAACTAAGAGATGGACTTTAGACCGTCTATTTCACAGGAGAAAACTGAGCCTCACA
This sequence comes from Oryx dammah, assembly GCF_014754425.2. Classification (NCBI taxonomy): domain Eukaryota; kingdom Metazoa; phylum Chordata; class Mammalia; order Artiodactyla; family Bovidae; genus Oryx; species Oryx dammah. The sequence goes on from NW_024070204.1 coordinate 66,259,934, forward strand.
GAGGTTAGAAGACTTGTCCAAGGTCATCCAGATAACAGTGGTCAAGCAAAGATTCAGATCTGTTGAATCTGACACTCAAGCCCAACGTCTCTGCACCAAACTATACTGCTCCTTGCCTCTGGAAAGACCTACCTATATACAAAAGGCAATGAGGGGGTAAGAGGAGGAAGGGAACATGAGCTGAGGTTGACAAGATTCCAGGTGACTGATAACCTTTCTCCGCAGATATTTCAGCACTGGGAAGACACATGAACTCCAAAAAAGAAAGAGAAGGGAAAGAAGCAAAAGCTCAAAAGGAAAGGCATCGGGCAGCACAGTGCAGTCAGCTTTCCGGCTCTGTGCTTGCTGGGTGACTGCCTGCTGGCCAGGATGTAAATGTGGGCTTCAGTGCACAGGACACCACCAGGCCCAGGTCTTCCGTCTCTGCCAGACGGCAACTCCAGCTGTAATCTAATCACACCCCTCAGAGCCCCAGCCAGCAATCTCTTTCCCTCACCCTGTCACAAATGCCATCACAGTGCATCACAGGCCCCTCACAGGCACAGCCCGGCGGAACACCAGGACCCATCTTGGCCACACATCCACAGATGGGCAGGGTCAGCCCTGCTTCTGCACGGCGCACCAAGGCCAAAATAAGAGTGAGACCCAGAGAGGCCGCTGCAGCTGGCAGACCTGGTTGGCCGAGCGAGGTCACGACACAGAGGCTTGCTCTCAGCTGAGGTTCCTTGCTGTTGCACACTGTGGATCTCCTCATGAAAGTTACTAGGGATAAAAATGAAAGAAAAAAAAAATCCATGCATGCTTCCAGAAATACAATTATTTTTTCAAAGGTGTGAAGAAACATTTAGTAAAATGCATCTGATGATCCAGATTTAAGATTTGACTGCTGTAATGAACTGCATATCATTAACTGACCTGATGCTTGGAAAGTCACAGAAGGGCCTGCCTGATGCAAACTGCGTGGGCACCACCACCCCTGGCTTGGAAACAGCGTGGGCCCATCTTCCAGAAGAGTTCAGAGGCCACTGAAAATTTCAGGATGAGGATCAAGGCAAAATGGACTTTAGCACTTTTCATTTATATTGGATCCCATGTTTCCATGTAGCTTATCTCATTTGTTCCCTCAGTAATCTGTGAGACAAGTAAGCCTGCTATTATCATCTTTTCTTTTTTTTTTTTTTGGCTGCAGCATGCAGCTTTCAGGATCTTAGCTCCTGGACCAGGGACAGAACCTGGGCCCTCAGCAGTAAGGGCACCAAGTCCTAACCACTGGGCTGCCAGGGAATCCCCTTATTGTCTTCTTGTAACTGAAGAGGAAAGGAAAGCCCAGGGCCCCATGGTCCCACAGCTACTCTGTGGCAGAGCTCAGACTGCAGCTAAAATCTGGAGGCGTGAACGCTCATCCCCGGTTATAGCGAACTAGGTTATAGCGAACTAGGTCGTTCAGACCACCTGCCATTCTGCTAAGGACAAATGGCAAAGCTGCAGAACAAGCACATTCTTAATTGAGCAAATGGGAGGAATTCACGAGTTTTTGGAAATATATAAAGAAGAAGAATATGGCAAAGCTCTGCTGTTATGTTCCCTGGCACATTTAAAATTAGAAGATTATTAATAGACTCAAAGGCGGTAACAAAATTACCCTGCCCTTCTTCTTGGTAAATGTCAAGCCATAACTATTATTTTTATTATGACTATTAGTCCTAAATAGTGATGGCTTTGCCTCAGGAGTAAGGCTTTATCACTAAAGCATGAAAAGATAGAATAAACGGAAATTAAAACCTTTATGTCCTTGTTTTAGAAGTGGTTTCATTGTAAGAATTTTGTCTGCCAGAATATCTTTTGAGAAAGGAAAGAGGTAAATCCAGTGAAATATATTGTCACCTTACATTGTTATTATTTGTAAATATTTGTTTGCGTGTGTGTTCAGTCATGTCCGACTCTTTGCGACTCCATGAACTGGGTCTCACCAGGCCCTTCTGTCTATGGAATTTTCCAGGCAAGAATACTGGGTTACCAATTCCTATTCCAGGGGATCTTCCTAACCCAGGGATTGAACCTGTGTCTCTTCCATCTCCTGCATTGGCAGGCAGATTCTTTATCATGGCGGCACCTGGAAAATCCATAAACATCTGTTTATGCTTTTAATAAAACTGGTAATTATTCAAAAAAAAAAAACCCACACACAAAAAAAAACCTGTTAAAGACATCAGACAGCTAACAAAATAATGAATTACCAGCCAGGACACAAAGGAGGAAGGCGGCAGTGAGTCCATTCTTTGAGTTGCTTTAAGGCCTGGGGGCATTTGCTAATTCTGCAAGTAGTGGCTGAGTGGCACTTCTGACATCCTCAACAGGAAAGGAGGGCAGAGGTGGAATCTGAGACCCACCAAGAGTAGGACTGGGACTAGCTTTGGACTGGGACTACAAAGGGATGCTCTCTCCAAGTGAGTGCGAATCAGCAGTAGACCGGCAATTGCAGAGAAGACAAGTTGGCATTAAGTATTCCAAAGCTCCGAAATTAGATTTAAGTAATCCTGGACTGCTGGTGTCCCAGGAGCCCAGGAGAAGCGGACAGAAACATTCTTAGAAGGAAAATAATTTCACTGGAGGTCTCAAGTTGATTCTGCAAGCAATTTTGCAAAAACAATGCCCAAAGCACAATAAAAAATACTAAGGCAAAAGGGATATAAAGCAGTATTGAAAAAAACAAAAACACAGAAAAATCAACACACAATAGAGACAGACCCACAGAAATTCTAGATATCGTCATTGCCAGAGACTTTAACGTAATTGTGCTACCACATTCTAGGAAGTAAAAGAAGTGAAAGATAAGAGAATTTTGACAGAGAACTGGACACTATAAAAAAAAACAGAGGCATCAGAACTGGAAAATATAATAACTAAAGGTAACAACTCAAAGGATAGTTTTAGTCTAACAAAATGGTGAACTATGCTAGGTCAGAAGAAATTATCAGAAAAGAGTAAGAAAGACAGATGGATGGCAATACAGAAGATAGGGTGAGAGACGTAAACGACAGTGAGATCCAACATGTGTGTTATTAAGGGCCCGGGGAGGAGAGAGAGGGAAATGTCAGGAGCAATGTTTGAAGAGATAACAGCTGAGAATTTTCCAAAAGTGATGAAAGACATCATCATACCACAAATTCAAGAAGGCCTTACAAATCCCAAGCATGATAAATAAAAAGAAACCCACACTTTGGACACTGTTTTAAAAGACTGCTGAAAACCAAGAATGAAGAGAAAATCTCAAAAGAAGCTAGAGGGAGGGAAAAGATGGATTACCTAAAAAAGGAGCAGGAATCAGGCAGTCAGCTGACAGCAACAGTGGAAACAAGAGGGTGATGAGACCGCATCTTCAGCCGGCCAAAAGAACGTATGCCCCCTGACTGCGAGTCCGGTTCTCTTTCTACTACACTATACTGCCAGCCGAGCTTTCATTCCTTACTGGCTTCTAGGGCTCGCAAACCTGAGTCCAAACGCTAGCCATTAGATGTCAAGTCTTTGCTAGTTTTCTGTACAAGGCAGAAGAGAAAGATTTAATAGATGTATACCAAGCATCTGGTATTTAGTAGCTCAACAAAAGTGAATTCTTGCTCCCTCATTTTATTTCTTCCTCCCTGAGACTCTGATATCCCCTCAAATAAACATCATTGACAAATACTTTTCCCCTTCTCTGGTTTATTATTGTGCAGTTCAAGTCCTAGTGATTTGCTGAACCATGGCTCTATTACACAGATTTAAATTTTCTGGGGAAATTGTGGGCTTTATCCCATCTCACCATCCTGACTGGTTCCTTCTTCTTGAGCTCTCCTTCTCGGTCCTGTATTTGGATCATTCGATTATAGCCCCTCTAAGGCGGAGCTCACCAGCCTGGCCACCCTACCTCCTGACTGCCACGCATATGAGGTGACTTTTCTTTTCTGTAGTGATGCATCAGATACTCGACTGTCTTAAGGTTGGAGTGTAGCTGTATTTTAGAAGACCAGAAGTTTGAACTTGACCATAGCAAAGCTAGAGCTCCAGGGAGACAGTAGCTCCTCGCTCGATCATTTGATCGTAGGTCACCAGCTAACACTTGGTGAGAACCTGTCACGGATCAGGCAGCGTATAGAGCATGGCCAACGCAGAAGTAAGACACAGCGCCCACCCCTAAGACACTCCCGGTCTGTGGAGGAACAAACTGTTTCAACAAGTACCAAAATAAGGTGTGATGGAGTTACAAGGAGGAGGAAACTAATTTGAACAAAGAAAAGACTAGTCCTGAGCCCTCTTCTCTCTCTACACTCTCCCTGCTTAATCTCATCGATTGCCATGGCTTTAAATACCATAAGTATATTGAAGTGAAGTGAAGTGGCTCAGTTGTGTCCGACTCTTTGCGACCCCGTGGACTGTAGCCCACCGGACTCCTCCGTCCATGGGATTCTCCAGGCAAGAATCCTGGAGTGGGTTGCCATTTCCTTCTGCAGGGGATCTTCCCAACCCAGGGATCCAACCCAGGTCTCCCACATTGCAGGCAGACGCTTTAACCTCTGCGCCACCAGGGAAGCACTGATGGACTCCAAATCACACCCAACCCAGATCAATCCACTAAACCCTGGAATTTGACAACTGCCTACTAGAGACCTGGATGTCTACAAAAATCTAAAAAGTAACAGATCTAAAAGAGAACTATTGAATTCTGCCTCGTATCCCATACCTCACTCTCAAACACATACACTCACAAACCTGATTCTCTTCAAGTCTTCCCCACCCCAGGAGATGTTGCTAGTTACCTAAGCCAGGCACTGAGGTACTGAGGTGTTATCCTCAGTTCTCTTTCCTTTATTGCCCACAGACCCTATCAGCACCACATTGGGCTCTACTTCCAAAATGATCTTGTTGATGTGTTTGAGTCTGTGAGTTCATTTTCTTCCACCAGTGACCTTTCTTCCTAAATGCAGGGACTTTGCTGTTCTTTTCCTTTCTATCTGATTTATTTTTACTACTGTATCTCGGCTTGTGGAGCAGTGACTGTCACTGAACAGGTTTTTGATACATCTATGTTACGAGCTAAGAATGTCAGCGAAGGTGTCAGTGGGGAGGGGTTGGATGATATTTCAGCTGTGTATTAAGTGTTTACCTACTGGAGAAGGAGGAAGGGAACACCCAAAAGAGGGACTAGTTCACACAAAGAGAGAGAAGCAATAAAAAGGGCAGAGTCCCTGATGGCTCAAGGGGTAAAGAGTCCACATGCAGTGCAGGAGACACGAGAGACCTGGGTTTGATCCCTGGGTCGGGAAGATCCCCTGGAGGAGGAAATGACAATGCACTCCAGTGTCATTGCCTGGAAAATCCCATGGCCAGAGGAGCCTGGGGGGCTACAGTCCGTGGGGGCGCAAGATCGGACACAGCTGAGCACACACATCGTCAACAGCCAAGACTCAGAGGTCAGGAGTCCGGTGTTCAAATCGCAGCTCAGCCCCTAGCTCTGTAATCTTTTGAAAAGTAGCTTCTTGATCTGAGAAAAATGGAACTGATGCTACTACATTCTTAGGGCTGTGTGAAGAATTACATGAGAATGGGCAAAGCACACTATGTGTATGAAATAAATGGTAGTTTTATGAATATGAATTCATTACAATTACACATGTATAATGAGTAACCATTTTTTAATCACTTGATGTGGCTAGAATATGGGATGCATGAGAAATTTCTGGAAAATGTGACTAGATAGGTTGGAGTCAGAACACTTGAGGTCAGGGAACCCTCAAAATCATGTAGCATCAGTGGCCAAATGACCACAGCTCTGCAAATTGTTCTGTCACTCAAAGGGGATCAGCATACTGTAGCCCGAATGCCTCGATGCAGGCTGTATAGCAGTCAGCTAATGCAGGTCATTCTCGGCTCTGAGAGTGGCATATTATCCGTCTATGGCTGCGTAACAAATTATCCCAAATCTTGGCAACTTAGAAAATAATGAACATTTATTACTTCATACAGTTTCTGTGGGTCAGAAATACAGGAACAACTTAGCTGGGTGTTCTGGCTTGGGAGTCTCTCAGGAAGCTGTAGTCAGCTGCAGCCATCTGAAGGCTTGACTGGGGCTGAAACACTCCCTTTCAGCACTGTTCAGCTGGCTGGCAAGTTCAAGCTGGCTGTTGGTAGGAGGCCTTAATCACTTGCTGTAGAGACCACAGGGCTGCTTGAGCATCCTCACAATGTGGCAGCTAGCTTCCCCCAGAGCAAGTGATCTGACAGAGAGAAAGGATAAAGTCACAATGTCTTTCACGACCTAGCATAGCAGATCACACACAGTCATTTCTAATTGCTTACTGGTTGCCAGGTCAGTCTTACTCATTGTGAAGAGGGCTGGGGGCCTTAGTTCTTCCCCACGTGGCCTCTTATCTTTCCAGAAGGCCAGGAAGCAAGCATCATTGAGGACCATCGGGGGAACCAGCCACCAGAGTTGGCCGGAGAAGAGGTGAATTTTTCCTCCCTTCCTAGTGGATGGAACCAAATAACTAGGCTGAAAGAGAAAGTACAAAAATATAAAGCAGAACAGGACTGCTAAATGGATAAAGTAATAATAGGATAATAATAATAATAGCTATCATTTATTGAGTGTTTCCCTTATACTAGACAAAGGCCAAGATCCTTCCATGCTCTGTCACCAGGGTTGACAGACTATGGCCTATGGGTCGAATCTGGCCCACAGCTGGACATGTGAATAAAGTCTTAATGGAACTCAGCCACACCCAGTCAAATATGCATTGGTTATGGCTGCTTTCACCTACAACAGCAGCTGAGCAACTGCAACAGAAACCTTACAGTCTGTAGAGCCAAGAATATTTACTACCTGGCTCCTTATAGAAAAAGTTTATCAACCTGTGCTCTATTTTATTAAAAATGCCTAAGAGCCCCTACTTCCCTGGTGGTTCAGATGGTAAAGGGTCTGTCTGCAATGCAGGAGACCTGGGTTCGATCCCTGGGTTGGGAAGATCCCCTGGAGAAGGAAATGGCACCCCACTCCAGTACTCTTGCCTGGAAAATCCCATGGATGGAGGAGCCTGGTAGGCTACAGTCCATGGGGTTGCAAAGAGTCAGACACGACACGACTGAGCAACTTCACTTTCAAAAACCCCTAAGGTTAAAAAAATTATTTAAAAATTAAAAATCCCATGAGGTAAGTGATATTACTTTCCTCATTTTATAGATGAAGAAACTAACAATATCAGATAAATTAAGTGACTTGCTCAAGATGTTATTTACTGTAAAGTTCCTCTCAGGGAGCCCAACCTCGGGTCTAGATTGTGCTGGGCTAGGAATCAGAGATGCTGCCTATTCTGAAGAGCTATGTGACTGAGCACTTACTTAATGTCTTGCTCCTTATTTTTCTCTGCTAATGATTGGTTTTTAAATGTCTGTTCAACCACTTTAGGGAAAGTCAAAGGATAAATATAAAAGGTGAATGAAAAAATGGCAAACACTTCAACAAAAGTAATTAGTAGTCTTAGCACATGATGCTAAGGCTTACAAAGAGAAAGAGCTCTGGGAGGAACTCCTAGAGAAGGAGCTCAGTTACCCCTGAAAAACAGACCACCTAAAGCGTAATGACTGAAGGCAATGATTTATTACTGTTCCTGACTCTGGAGGCTGGCTAAGTGGTTCCTCTGCTGGTTCCCCCTGAATTCATTTATGTATCTGCTTTCAACCAGAGCAGCAATTCTCAACCAGGAGTTGAGATGATCTTTCCACCCACCCAAGAGACACCTGGATATGTCTAGAGACATTGTTGGTAGGTATTAGTTTCATTTAGTGGGTAGAGGCTGGAGATGCTGAAAAACATCCTACAGTACCCAGGAACCAAATATCCATAATCCTGAGATTGAGAAACCCAAGCTAGAGAGTCAACTGAGCCAGGTAATTCAAGATGCCCTCACTCGTGTGCCTGGCATTGGTGCTGGCAGTCAGCTAGGGGCCTCAGCTCTCTCCTCTCATCCCCCAGGAGGCTAGCCCAACCTCCTACCATCACAGGCTCAGGGCAGAGGGCAAGGGTGGAAACTGCAAGGCCTCTTGAGATCTGAACTCTGGAAATCATCCAAAGTTGCCTCCATCACATTCAACTGGCCAAAACAAGTCACAAGGTCAGCCCAGATTCTAGGCAGCAGGGGAAAAGATTTCACCTCTGCTGGGGAGAAGCAGCAGGGTCACAGTCAAAGGGGTGTGTATAGCAGGCTGGGAAGAATCTATGACTATTACATAATCTACTACAAGAAATAAGATTAAAGATCTTTCAGCTTGAGCCCCATAGCTCAGGGGACAGCTCTGAGACAGAGGTTCTCAAAGTGTGGTCTCCGGACCTGCCACATGAACGTCACTTGAGAACTTTTTGGAAACACAAACTCTCAGGTCCTGTCCAATCCAAGTGAACCAGAAACACAGGAATGGTGACCAGCAGTCTGGTGTTAACAAGCCCTCCAGGTGATACTTCTTCTCATTCAAGGTTAAGAATTCGCGGCCGAAAAGGAGCAAACAGATCAGATGTCCGTACAAGCCCAAGAAACTGGCTTGAAGGAGGCCAAAGTACCCCTCCCTGCTCCATCTCACCGCTCCCTCATCTCCGGTCATTCACCCGAACACAAAACTCTCTCCTTCATAAAGGAATTTGGTAGAAATAGTCTTGACACTCCTGACAAAATCATGCCAGCCATCAAGGGGACAGGAATGTGAGCAGCTAGGACTGCTCGACAGAGTCTGCAGGCCAGGCATGGAGTAAGCCAGGAAGGCAGCAAGCCCTTTTGGGGAGCAGGACCAGAAGAACCAGAGGACTCTTTTATTTTTATTTTGTTACTCAAAATAATAGCGAAGGGGAAAGTTCGCATTAAATAAAATATTTTTAAGGCTTAAAAAAAAATTCTAGCAGAGCCCATTTAGAGGTTTTTTTTGTTGTTGTTTTTTATCCTCAGCCCAGAACTTAAATTTGCATCACTGATCAAGAAACAAAATGATAGGGAATTTCCTGGTGCTCCAGTGGTTAGGGGTTCAAACCTCCACTGCAGGGAGCACCAGTTTGATCCCTGGCTAGGAAACTAGATCCTGCATGCCACACGGCTCTGACCAAAGGAAAAAAGAAACAGAATGGTAAATATCACATGATATTGTTTACATGTGGAAAAAGAAGTGAGTTTATTCACAAAGTAGAAATAGACCCACGGACATAGAAATAAACTTATGGTTACCAAAGGTTACCCTGCTATATATAAAACAGATCACCTGCAAGAATCTACTGTACAGCACAGGGTACTGTACAGTACTGTACTGTACGCTACTCAATATTTTGTAATAACCTATAAGGGAAAAGAATTTTTAAAAGAATATATATATATATAACTGAGTCACCCTGCTGTACACCAGAAACAACATTGCAAATCAATTATACTTCAATTAAAAATAAAATAATGTATACTTTTTAAAAAAGCAGAATGAGACAATACTGCTAGCTGAAAATCACGCAGAGGGCTGTAAGAATGCCTGCCTTCCAACCCTACTGTGCTCTGCAACGCTTAGGCAAAACCAGAGGCAGATACAGTTAAGTTCCCAAGCTCCCCTTGAGTCCCATCTGATGACTACCCCTCTGGTTTTTTGTTTTTGTTTATTCTAGAAATTAGTGGGATAGTTTGTGACCTGCCTGAATACTGCCAGCCAAGTGCTAGGCAGGGGAACATGAAATTCTGCACTGTCCCCATGCACCAGGGAACCTCAGGCTGGAGGGGTCACTGCGAGAACAGGGCCTGGGACTCAGAGCCTTTCCCACCTCCCTCCCACCACACACAGGGGCCAGCTCCTGATGGAGGAGTGAGATGTGAGACCCTTGACAGTGTCCATTCAATCCCAGTCAAGGTGAACTCTCCCAGATTCTAGATAAACCCCATGAGCCAACAAAAGGACCCATCTTTGTTTAGCACAAAAAATGGCTCAGCATTCTAGGATATTCACCATCTCCAAGTCAGGGACTAAATGCAGGACTCCAGAGTCTCCTGAAGGGCACACATTTGGGAGAGGAGAAGGTCAGAGGACTTTACTGGCATTAGTATAGCTCTTTTTGAAAATTGACTGGATCTTAGCACTGTAGAGGCAGCTTCCCACAGTGGTGAAGCCCTCTCACTGGAGTTATGCCTGCAAGAGCTCAGTCACTAACAGCCAATCGCTAGGGGACTTAGGAACTAGACAGAGAATTTAAACACAGCAGTTTCCAAACAGGAACCACCATGAAGACAGGAAGACTCTCCTACATTCAGCCTTTCTATTTCAGGAACTGGGATTCTGCATAAAAAGATCATTTGCAATAAAGGTTCCACTGTTTTAAAGCAAAACTTTGAGAACAACTGAACTGGAAGACGGGCAAGTTTCCACACTTTCAGACACCTGAATTTGGGTATTAAGTATCTGGGTGCCCAGAATATAGTCAATAATACCTAAACTATAATCACTCTCCCTATAATAATCTCTAACATAGGGATATAAATTACCATCACAGCATAAACAACCCAGCATAACACGACTTCCCCTCCCACTGAAAACATTAAGTTCATCCTGCTCGGCTTGAACAGGGCGGGCAGGGTGTTTCATTATTTACCTTTTCCTCTTCGTCGCTATGAGAAAATGGTGATGACATCTTTTTGGCCAGATGGAACTGATGCGAGATTTATGGAGCAGCTGAGAACTGTCAGAGCAAGGCCAGGCCAATCCCGCAAGACAATGACCGTGGCCTTTTCATCGAGGAGCATGTTACTTTCTGGAATCTACTAACACAAGAGGTTCATATCTACCCAGTCATCAGCAAGATTATCCCAACACCCCACCAGCTGCTGCCACCCAATCCGGAGGCCTCCGCTTCTGCTCTTGAGGGACAGCATGTGAGCACGCAGGGGTCTCACCCCTCACCCACCATCATGCCACCCCACCCCCGCCCCACCCGGCACCCACCACCCTCCCAGAGTGGGAAACCTCATCCAATGCCTTCTCAGTTACAGAGATTTCAGAAATTAGTCACACAGAGGAGGGCGGGAAGAGAGTGGAGGTTTCCTGAAGGAATCAGTAACAAGATCTGGGCTGTTTCACCTCGAGGTCACGACAGCTCAGACTGTCCCTGAGTTAGCACTGAGTGGTCAAGAAGAAAATCACCCTCTGCAAACCCTCTGCGGACTCGTCCACCATCTATTAATACTTTGTACAAAGAGCTTCCTTGAGGAGAGGCCTCCAGCAGCGGGGCCTCCCCATTCACGGAGCATTTCGTTTTGGAGATTTTGATCCTTCTCTCACCACCCGCCTCGGAAGATGGCCCCAGTGCCTGCCCACCCATTATCAGAAAGGAGGAAAGGGTAGAAGTGGAGACCAAAGTCCAGCATTGGTATGAAAGAGGGGTTTAGATGAGCTTCCCATCCTTCTCTTGTACAGACGCGCACCGGGACTCCTACGGCCTTGGGGACTGCGCGTCCTACTCTGCACTGGACGGCCCCAGTTTGTTTCTCCTACCGTCCCAGGATTGCTATTGATATTACTGCCTTGCTCTCTCGAAAGCCCCTGTTTGGACAATAACCTAGATAGTCCCTCTATCCCTGGCCTGGTCACCCCTATGCTTTGCAGTAAGATTTTTTAAAAATGGAGGGCTATCTGGAAAGCCCTAGATAGCCCTGCAAGTCAAGAGATGGGGGGATTAAAAAAAAGAGAAAGAAACTAAGAGATAAAATAAATTTAAAAAAACAAAGAACAGCAATGTTCATTGTAACAGGGGAACATGGAAACAACCCAACTGTCCATCAGTAGAAAATGGTCTAATCAATCCAGGCTGGTAATATGGAATACTCTGCATCAATTTAAAAGAAAAAGGTGGATCTATATATACTCACAAGGGAAGCTCTCCAGGCAGTTTGATAAGAGAAAAATAGCAAACGGTTGATCATTGCAACATGAATGATCCAGTTTTCTTTTCTTTGTAACTATGAGTGTAGATGTACAAAAGATCTAGAACACTGTCTAACAGGAATATAATGTGAGCCACTATGTAATTTTAAATTTTCTAGACCCATATTTTTACAAAGTGAAATTTATTTTATAGAACCCAATGTATCCAAAGTACAATGTAAATCAACATAAAATATAATTAACTTTATTTATTTTGTACTAAATTCTCAAACTTGTGCTTACAGCAGTCTCAGTTCTTACAAGCCAATTTCAAGGGCTCAAAAGTCACATGTGGCTTATCGCTATGGTAATAAGATAGCTCAAAGCTAGAAGAATGCACACCAGGTAACAAGTTATCTCCGGAGAGGAAAGTGGAATTAGAAAAATGGAGTGATTTGTAGAGGATTTTGAAACTTTCTACAACGAGAACATATTCAATACCTCAGTTCAGTTCAGTCACTCAGTCTTGTCCAACTCTTCGCTACCCCATGGACTGCAGCATGCCAGGCTTCCCTGTCCCTCACCGAGTCCTGGAACGTGCTCAAACTCATGTCCATTGAGTCTGTGATGCCATCTAAGCACCTCATCCTCTGTTGTCCCCTTCTCCTCCTGCCTTCAATCTTTCCCAGAATCAGGGTCTTTTCTGATGAGTCAGGTGGCCAAAGTATTGGAGTTTCAGCTTCAGTATCAGTCCTTCCAATAAATATTCAGGACTGGTTTCCTTTAGGATGGACTGGTTTGATCTCCTTTCAGTCTAAGGGACTCTCAAGAGTCTTCTCCAACACCACAGTTCAAAAGCATCGATTCTCCGGTGCTCAGCTTTCTTTATAGTCCAACTCTCACATGACTACTGGAAAAAACCATAGCTTTGACTAGACAGACAGACCTTTGTTGGCAAAGTAATGTCTCTGCTTTTCAATATGCTGTCTAGGATGGTCATAGCTTTTCTTCCAAGGAGCAAGCGTCTTTTAATTTCAAGGCTGCAGTCATCATCTGCAGTGATTTTGGAGCTTACATAAGTTTACAAAACAAGAACTGGAAAAAATTTTAAAGCAGCCAGAACATGAAATGTGAAACTAATAAAATCTGTTAATGAGGTATGAAGAAACAGTATTAAAATCAATTCATCAGTCAAAGACTGTTTCCATTTTTTAAAAAAAGTTTGACCCCCAGCAGCCTCAGGGACCATGGGGCTGCACTAACCTGCCCAATAAGTCAGCTTCCTCAGTGCCCACTTGGCTGCTTCTCCATCTAGAAACGGGGAGCCCTGGGGAGCCATGGGGAGCCACGGTGCCTCCCTGAGGAGTCTATCACATTGGAGGAACAGTACGGTGCTCTCAAATACTCAGGCTGAAGCTCTGTCAAAGAGTCAACAGGCAAACCAGTGCCACCAAAATAGCCTAGAGTGTTTGTTTTAAAATGTAGAGTCTTGAGCCCCACAAAACAGGAGTTTCTGAGACGGAGCCCAAGAACTCCAGGGGATTCCTAAGCCCAAGTAGGACACAAAAGGATATCTTTTGCTTCGAGCCGGATTTCCACTGCCAGGTTCCTAGCTAGAATCTGATTCCACCTAGAACATACTGCCAAGACCTGGTGGAAGACAGGAAACCCACTCAAAATTTACCCTGCCCCACCCTGGAGGAAGACAATCTTCCACTATATGTGCTGAAAGATGCTTAAAGACCTCACAACTTAAACACAGGCCACCTCTTGGTAAAGACTACCTTGTCCAGAATTAGCCCTGCTTCTAACTCTCCAAATCAGAGAAAACTGAGGCTGAGGGGTCTGTGCCTGCCCTTGGCCCCTGGGCCTGCCATGGGAATGCAAAAGGTGTTTCTTTCCACTTCCACCACCCAAGTGATGACACTGGGACATCTGGGTGAAAGGTTCTCCCTTAAGGTGAGATCTTCTATCTATGTGGGTTTTGTTGCTGTTGTTGTTGTAACTGATTTATTTAATTGGAGGCTCATTACAATATTGTGGTGATTTTTGCCACACATCGACATTAATCAGCCATGGGTGTACATGTGTGCCACAGTCCTGAACCCCTCTCCCACCTCCCTCCCCATCCCATCCCTCAGGCTTGTCCCACAGCACCAGCTTTGGGTGCCCTGCTTCATGCATGGAACTTGCACTGGTCATCTATTTTACATACAGTAACATACATGTTTCAATGTTATTCTCTCATACTGTCCCAAGCTCTTCTTCTCCCACATAGTCCAAAAGTCGGTTCTTTACATCTGTGTCTCTTTTGCTGTCTTGCATAGGGTCCTCATTGCCGTCTTCTTTTTAAACATACCAAAGGTGCAATTCACTATTAAAAGGGGTGGCGGAGGCCCCGAGGAAATTTCTTCAAAGGTATATTCTTAACAGTGAAAAATTATTGCTTCCATGGGTATAACATCTTTCTCCTAAAACTCAATAACCAGAAATTGACGGGAGGTGTCAATTGAGGTGTGATCATCCTCACTGTACAGAAAAAAAAAAAAAAAAAAAGACAGTAGGCTGAGCGGGTTTAGGGAGGTAGGTGTGGAGGGAGAAAGTAACCTTTCCACTCTGTTTAGTCTTGAGATGGCGACCTCGCGAAGCCAGTAAAGGCCAGATTATGTGCTGGGCTCCCGTACCCCGCCCCCTTCACACAGAATAGCTCCCTCGGACATAAAATGATTCACTGTCTAATTCACCCCCACTCAGCCACATTTAACTGATTAAAAGGCCCTCTCACCATCGTTAAACAAGCAGATGAACGTTTTCATCAAAGCTAAATGCCCTTTAATAATCTGATGCCCACTCTCCTTCCGTGACACCTGGCCTCTGTCCGTCTCCGTGCAGATGACAGGGAGAGAGTCTTCCTTCTCCCCTCACCCACAGCAGATCTCTTCACACTTGGAAACTCCTTTCCCTGGAAGTTTCTCCCGCCCCGGCCCACCCCACCCCCACCCCCATCTCCACCTCCATCATCACCATCTCTCTTCTCTCTGATCCCTCTTTTCTCCTTCAATCTCCCTCCCTCTCTCTTCCGCTTCTACGGGAAAAGCAACCAGCAGCGCGGGCAGCCGGCAGAATGAAGAGCCGCAGGCGAACCCTTGTCCGGGGCGGCCTCCGAAAGCCAGGGCTAGGTGGGATGCAAGAGACCCCGGAGCGCCGAGGACGCCGAGAGCGAGAGCGGGGCGCGGGCGGCGCCGCGGTGGCCGTCTGTCCACAGGTTCTCGCGGTTTCGGGAAAATCTCTCGGTGCTGCTCTGCCTAATGCTCTTCAGAGGGAGAAGAGCCTCTTTGATCTGTGGAGTGCTGAGCGGCGTTCACCACGGAAACCGAGAAGATTCGGCACTCCAGGCCCAGGCCCAGTTCTCCTGGAAACCCCCTCCCCGCCACGATGCTGCTGGGGCCTGAACACCTTCTCCAACCGTTCTGCTGCTGCTCAAACTTTGGCCACGTTAATTTCACCCAAGCCTTTCCCTTCTGCTGGTCTGACCGCACCCCCATATGGAACACCCCTGAGTTGTCTTCCCTGAACCCTCCCGGGAGACGTAAGTAAGCAGGTAAACCCGACCAGGGCGCGCTGGAATTCTGAATCCCAACCACAAACAGATCCCATTCCTAGGCAGGAGGGGCTGCGCACGCGCGTGGAGTTGCTCTCAAGTCTGCGCATTGGATTTCCAATGCTCAATCTGAAAGTATTTGTAGTACACCCACAACCTGATCGGAAGTGTGTTAAAACGCATTCTCTGCCTTCAAATACCTGAAGACAAGGTCGTGCAGACTTAATAAAATGACAAGTAGCGCCCAGAGGCAAAAGGTTACTCTTACTCTGCACAATTATTTTTATGTGCACCGTGGTACTATGGTTTTATAGTTCAAGCAACAGAATGATTTCTCACACCTTCTCTGCTCCTCACCCTTACAGTCCCCAAGCTCCACTCTAGCCTACAACCCCTGTGAACCTACCTCTAAAAAAATTTTTTTTTAAAGAGGAGGGTGCAGTGGTGCAAAAAGAGAAAATTTTAAGGCCCCCCAGCCACTTTATTTTGTGGACATTTGCAGTTTGGAACTCTGGAGGAAGGGGGCGATGATCTAACATTGGAGCCAAAATGAAGACCAGTCCAGGAGGAAGGCCTGAAATCATCTTGGATAACTTTCCCATAGTAGGCCTTTCAGCTCTTTTTCCCTTAACACCTTGTATCCTTCACTCTGGGATAACCCTGTCACCAATACTACTACTAAGAATCACTGTTTATTGTTTTTTTGTTCAGTCAGTTGTGTCTGACTCTGCGACCCACGGACTGCAGGATGCCAGGCCTCCCTGTCCCTCACTGTCTCCTGGAGTTTGCTCAAGTTCATGCACTGAATCGGCGGTGCTGCTGATTAAGTACCTACTACCAAGCAAACAGTAGGCTAAATCATTTTGCTTGAATAAAGTTCTGGTTATCTATAACTGCCTAACAACAAAAAAAATCCCCAAACTTAGTGGTATGAAAACAACCATTTTATTATATTCACTGCTTGTTTGAGTTAGGAATTTGGACAGGATGAAGCAGGGAGGGCCTGCCTCTGCTCTCTGAGGTCTGGGACCTTAATTATGAAAACTGGAACAGCTGGGTGCTGGAGTCATCAGAAAGATCATCATTCACAGGACTGGCTCCTGGAGTAACTGTGAAGTGGGTTCATGCAGCACTGTCAATCAGCAGCTTTCACTTGGTCTCCTCCCAAGGCTCCAGCTTCCTCACAGTGTGGTGACCTCAGAGGAGTCAGACTTCTTACATGGCTCCAGAAGCAGATGTTCCAGCAAACAGCAAAACAAAAGCTATGTGGCTTTTTCTGATCTTACCACAGAAGTCATGTGTCGCCACTCTTAGAGTATTTTACTGGTTACATTGATTGAAGCAGTGACAAACCTGCCCATATTCAAAGGGAAATAACCACCCTCCCAGCCAACCCCATGGGAGAAATTCAGAGAATCTTTGCTTTATAACACTATCCTCTTTAATTCCCAAACAATAATCTTTTGAGGAAGCAGGAATATTATTCCCATTTTACAGATGGGAACATTGAGGTTCAGGGAAGCTAAAGAATCCAAACACCTGTACTCCAAAGCCTGAGCTCCAAATCATACCCCTAAGACTCACTGCCTGGCATTTATGATGCCTTCCCTTGCTCTGGATGCTCCCCAAAACCATCCCCAGCCCAAATTCCAGGACCCTCCTTTCCTCACCTCTTTCTGTTGGTTTACTTGCTCTGAATTTCCATCTGTCCTGGAAGTAGCCAATGATACTTCCACCTCCATCCCATCTTCACCAGCTCTAGGACCCAAGATGGAAATTTCAAGGAAGGCAGCCCCCTAGATTTGATCAATCTGTGATATCAGCTACTTATGGCTCCTCGTGGTCTGTTAGGCCAGAAGAGGGATGGCCTTTGTCCTGTGGAATCCCCACTGCCTCAGGGCAGCTGCTGTGATGTGCTAAGGCCCCATCATTCACTCAGCCATTGGCCCATGGCCAGCCCTAACTGGGAAACAAAACCCCACCAGTATTTGAGTATCCCCTTTATATATTATTATATCATGTGCCTTAAAATAAAAAAATGAAGGCTTTAGAAAGACAAAAGGGAAAATGGTAAAAATATTTGTAGCATAGGATAAAATTACAAAGGGATACTAGCTAATATAAAGAGCTCATAAAAATCAATAAGTAAAAACTAAGATCTCAATAGATAAATAGAAGATGTAAATAGGTGGTACATTTTTAAATGAAAAATACAAATGGATTACAAACATTTGAAAATAATTTAAAAGAATTATAGTCTGGTGTTTTCACCTCAAATATTTACAACGATTCATAAAATGAGAATTCACAAGTTGCCTTACAGAAGGCTTATACACAATTATACTCATGCGTAACCCCTGTTCCAAGAGGAGAGCAGCTGTTCCTGAGTGGCAGGAATCAGCAAAAACTACCTGGGAGAGGCGAGGCAAGGATTGGGACCTTAAAGGAGGACAGGATGTCTCATCTACACCTCTACATTTACATTGTCTCTGTTTTAGAAACTCACGGCAACTTAAATTATTCCACTTAAATTGCTATATAAAGATTTGATCCACCACTATTTATTAAAAAAAACAACAACATAATAATGAATTCAGCCCTCTCCTTCAAATCCAAAGAGTTTTACTGGAGTCTCCCCTATCTAATGAATGACTAAAATATTCTTAGAAAAAGCAATGCTCTAGCAACCATAAGGAAAATAAGCAGAATCAAGCATATGTTATGTATCCAAGGAGTTTACCATGGATGGCAGAGCTGGTTGCTCAGAACCAAAAAGATACTAAGCCACAGATACTGCAGACATATAAATCAGCAGTGCTACTACTTCAAGGTCAGAAGCATGTCACTAGGCCAGAGCCAAAAATAGATGTTGTGGCATTAAGAGAATAAAAATGCAAATCACAAACTGGGAGATGATATTCGCAATAAGTAAATATCCACCAAGAGGTTTTTATCCACATATGTAAAGAACACCCACAAATCAAGAAAAAGACAAAGGATTTAAACAATCACTTCACAAAAGAGGATGTTAGAAAATCCCATGAACATTTGAAAAGTTGCTCAGTTTCATTAGTCAGTAGGAAAAGCAAATAAAACCACACTGAGATAGTCCTACACTCCAAACAGAATGGCTTAAATTTAAAACAGATAATACCAAGTGTTGTCAAAAATGTGGTGCAACTGTAATTCTCAAACACTGCCAACATGAGTATAAGTTGCTACAATTGTAAATCAACAAACTGTTGAGTAGAATCTACTAAAACTGAATTTATGAGTATCCTATGGGCCAGCAATTGCACTCTTAGAAATATGCCCAACAGAAATGTATACGTGTTCAACAAAAGACATGTATGAGGGTGTCCATAGTACCACTCACTATTCATAACAGTCAAAAACTGTAAGCAAGAGAGAAAAGGTCTAAAAAAGAATGAAATATTGCCATTTCCAACAACAAGGAGGGACCCAGGGATTACTATACTAAATGAAGTAAGTCAGAGAGACAAATATATGATACCACTTACACGTGGAGTCTAAAACATAATACAAATGAGCTTATTTATGAAACAGAAACCAATTCACAGACATGGAAAACAGGCTATGGTTACCAATGGGAAAAGAGTAGGCAGGATAAATTAGGGGTATGGGATTAACAGATATAGTACCATATATAAAGCAGATAAACAAGGATTTACTGTATAGCACAAGGACCTACGTTTGATATCTTGTAATAATCTATAATGGAGAACCATTTTTAAAAAAAAGAACATATATATATCCAAATCACTTTTCTATACAACTGAAACTAACACAATACTATACATCAACTATATTTCAGTTAAAAGAGTTGGGGGGGGCAGGAATGGGAGGGACTTCCCGCCATGCAATGCAGAGGATATGGATTCAATCCCCAGGCGGGTAACTAAGATCCCATATGCCTCTGAGCACCTAAGCCCACCCATAGCAACTACTGAAGCCGATGATCCTGCAAGCCGCAATTAAGATCTGACACAGCCCAATAAAGAACATTTTTTTAAAGAGAGAGAGAGATAGAGAATGGGTCAATAGTAGTAGATTCATACAACAAAGTGTTAAACAGACATTAAATGAGCGAACTACAACTACAAACTGTAGACGCATCTCCCAAACATATATTGAGTAAAAACCGGCCAGACACAAAGAGTATACGTACTACATAGTTAGCTATATGTGACATTCAAAAACAGGCAAAACTAACCTATGTTGCTAGAAGTCAGAACAGTAATTATCACGTGGGAAAATGGAAGGGGCTTACTGGTCATGTCCCATTTCTTGAATTGGGTTCTAGTTACACAGCTATGTTCAGAATGTGAAAATTCACAGGGCTGTTTACTTTTGTTCACTCCTATGTGATGCTGGAATAAAAAGTTTCCAAAAACTGGTACACCTGCAAAGCCACACACATGCTCAGTGAGGGGTAGCATTCGTATTGCTGGACTGGATTAGCGCTTAGGACACCCCAGGGTTTATCATAGGAACAAAGCTCACTTTCTTACCCCAAAGAGTGTCTTCCAAAGTCACTGCTCACTGAGACACTGCTCAGGACCCAGGAACTGGCTGAGAACTGTCCCCAGCACTGCCCAGTCCCACAGCCTCTCTCGCCACTTCTCATGGGATTCCCCTTAAGAAAACGGCCTAAAGTTGCTAGAAGGTGGCCACATCCAGGAAGAGAGCAGTGTACTGAGGATCCACATCTGATCGACACTTGGCAGGTCTCACCACTCTCAATTCTAAATGTCCCAACTTTCTCACCTCTCATCCCACACATACCTGTTAGAAGAAAAGAAACAAAGCACCCCAGATTCCTGCTGCAGAAAGTTCATTCAGAACAGCTTTTCATCTAGGAGGACCAGCTCCAGGTCAACCCCATGAATAACTAGGTCACCGTGTAACTCAAATGACCAAGAGATGGGGCATTGGGCCATGGGTTCAAAGATGTCATGGCAGGGTGCAGTTCACATTCTGCTAGTTTCAACACAGCCAGTGACCCACCCTGCAAGAACGTACAGCTAGAGTCTCCCCTCCACTGCCACCAACAAAATGTGTAATAATCAATTTGGTATTTTTTTAATTACACATAAAATGGAAAGGCCCACCAGGAACAGGAAAACCCAGACCAAGGCCTTAAAGAACGGGAAGATTCAGAAATGCCTGCTCCTCTCCGTGAGAGAGAAAGGCGATGTTTCCCCTACATAAGTTGCCCCACAATAATTTTTATTTGGATAAATAAATCCTGGTAAGTGAGAACCCAAATTTTCCCAAGGCCTGTATTTCTCCCCTGGATGTGTTTGGTAGGTGGTCCTTCCTCAGCAGTTGGGATAATCCTGACGATCCTGGGCAAGCTGGAAGGGAGCAAGTCTGTAAGGAAGCCAAGAAGTAATCCTCGCGCCCCGCCTTCCCCGCTCCCCACTCGCCGCTCCCCCGCCAGACTCCCAGGGTAAGAAAGAAACCCTGTAAGGAATCATGAGACTGGAAATTAAAGGAGGCTGAATTCACATTATCTAGATGGTTGGTGACTGTGTGCATCCTTAAGGGGACGAAAGGTATT
Organism: Oryx dammah; assembly: GCF_014754425.2. NCBI lineage: Eukaryota > Metazoa > Chordata > Mammalia > Artiodactyla > Bovidae > Oryx > Oryx dammah. The sequence continues at coordinate 66,281,026 of NW_024070204.1, forward strand.
TGTCATTTTTATTGGATTATTTTTCTTTAAAAAAAAAAAAACTCCAGATACAACCGCCTTTGATACAGAAAGAGAAAAATGAGGAGATTCGGGTAAGCGGGCTTAGAGGGTCAGTGCCCACCGGCAGGTCATCACATCTAAAAACACTTCTCCGCCAAGCCTGGCCTGCAGATCTCCGCGCAAGGTTCACCGCCGGAGGGGAAAAGCCGAGAGCGGCCCCAGGGCCTTTGCGAAGGCTAGAACACCAGCCAACCTGGGTGGCCTCTTTCTTCTGCGCCCTGTCCTCAGACCCGGCTGTGGGCTGGGGAGGCGCCGCCGCCAGAGGCTAGAACCGCGGCCGGATTCGGAGGTCCCACCCAAGCTCGGGGCTGGAGGGGTTCGCGCCTCTCCCCTCGCGAGCCGCCCGGAGGCCGCAGGCTGCGGTGCGAAAGGCAACCTGGCGTGAGGCAGGAGCGTCCTGAAGCCCAGGCGGCCTCCTCCAAGTGACAAAGCCGATTTTCCTCCGGACGCGGGCAAGCAGGGTTGCCCCACGAGTCGCCAAAGCGCTGCTCTCAACAACTGTTTTCGTGGTTAGAAAAGGAAAAAGAAATCACTCCCACCCTCGCGAGTAATAGGCACCCCAAGGCTTCCCCCAGACGGGTCGGTTTCAGCCTGTCAGTTTCGTCCTGGGCCGGAGTTCTAGCCCCCGCTTTCCCGGCACCTTCACCCTGGCCCCCGCCTCTTCTCCCCACCCTCCCAGACCCCGAAGGGGCGGCGGGGCCTGGCCGAGGGCGCTGCGCGTGACCCCGAGCGGAAGGGCCCCAGTCTGGGTCCTAATGCGGGTGGCGTCTCCCTTGACAGGCGGCGTTTGGGGACAACAGCGGGGACGGGAGATAAGGTGACATACCAGAGCAGATTTGGTGCGCGCGCTGATACTCCTCTCCCGACAGGAAACGCGGAGCTATTTAAAAGACCCTATCGATTACTTTATCTTTCCCGGAGGAAAGCTTCTTGCCGAGAGACAAAAGATGTTCCCTACCTAGAGATACAAGGCCACACAGCCCTCCACACACACACACACACGGGGACGGTCTGCACACGCAACGCCCAATGAGGGCGCAGGGACACACGTACCCTGGCGTGTGTGCCAAGCACGGCTCTGGAGGGCCGGAGCGGACAGGGGAGCAAGGAGAGTTTCACAGGATCGTCCGCTGTACCCTTTGAAATATTTTTGACCGTATGCACTTGGAGCACACAGAAAGTGCCTATGTACTTAAAATACGTGTCTGGGTACCCGCGTCGTTTCAGCAAATTTAAGGCGCACCAGTAAGCACATTCAAAGCGGGTTTACTGGTCTCTGGGAACGTATTCCGTAGATACACGTCTCAAAAGTAAACGCTCCATTGTGCTCTTTCTAAGTACTTGAATGTCTACAACAGTCATGTGTACACTAAAGACTCGGGACGCGTCAACACGGCCCTTTAGACTCTAAAGTTCAGCGTGTGCTCTTCTCGTGTCTGAATTCCCGCATTTCGCCGAGCTGTTGCGAGCGCAGAATGCCATCAGCCATATCCCCTTTGCTGACGCTGAATCTGCTCTGGAATCCCGAAGTTTGTTGTCCTCCGGGTCCCTTGCACCATGCCCCAGGGAAGCTTTTAAGAAATAGCTACTGAACCGAATTTCACGGAATCGAATTTTTTTTTTTTTTCTATGCAGCAATTTGCAATCTAGGCTTTCGCAGTGTGCTCCACTCGGCTGTGAAAACAGCCGCATTTCGCAGAGCAGGCTAAAGGCGGGACAAGGAAGGAAGAAGCGGAAAAAGGAAAGGTGACGGGCCTAGAAAGGTGGCGATCGCCCATTTCCAGCTTCAGTTCGACACTGACCAGGCCGCAGCAATCCAGGGTGGAAGTTCCGGGGGCTGCGGTGTCAGCCCGAGCCAGGGAGGCCTCACAGATTCTCGAAGACCTCTCCGGAAAGCCGCGGCTGACGACCCCAGCCGGAGCCCCAGCACCGCTGACCCCGCGACGCTCCTCCACCCCCGAGCTTTGGGGAAAAACAGGCACCGGTTCTCCCAGGGCGCTTCCTCTCAAAGCTTCGCGTTCTTGCCAAAGGCTCTTCCAAAGCCGCGGCTCGCAAGCTGTCCACCCACCGACCGCGCAGGTGTGCCCCGGCCCTAGAAAATCCATTTTCCTTCTTCAGGGTTTTCCGAATCGTTGTCTACCCAGCTCGAATGTCACCTGACTTTTCCAGCTGTGCCCTTCAGCGATGGGATCCTGAGTGACTAGTTGCAGCGGCGTCTCGGTTCTCTCCGCCGCTCCGCGCTGTGTTCACTGGAGCGATTTGCAGCAGGAAGGTGAGGCGGGGGACCGCCGGACAGAGGAGAAAGCACGAAATTATCACGAAACGACAACGGAAGTTTGAAAGCGATCTGGGAAACCTTACACGAGTTTTAAAGCGGGTCACACCTACGGACGCAGGATAAATTCGGTTATAGAAATAGACTCCCCAAAGCAGAAGAAAGTGGCTTAGCCAAAAGATGCTGTTAACAAAAACTGTCAAGTCAGAAATGCAAAGGCGTCGGCAAAAGGTAGTTCCTCTCTGAAAAAAAGAAAACAAAAAAATATTTTCTAATGTATAATAATACTTAAATTTGCAGTAAATGTCTCTAGAAGGATGTATATCTGTTTTCAGCCAGTAACCACTTGTGTGGGGGTGGGAATTAACTGCGAAGGGGCAAAAGGAAACCTTGTAAAGTTATGCAAATATTTTTGTATTTTTAAAAATTTTTTTGTAATTTGTGGTGCTCCTTATACGGGTTTATTCCTATGTCGAGACTCATCAAACAGTACAGTTAAACTGTGTTCGTTTTGTTCTAGGTTAATTATGCCTCAATAGAGTCGATTTTTTTAAAAATAAATAAACCCAGAAACAACTTTGTCTTTAGGGATGGGAACTGGGTGGCTGGGGGAGAGGCCTGGGATACTTCGCATTGTATTACCCTTTTTATGTGTTTATTTTGGGTTTTCGTCGTTGTTTTGTTTTTACGGTGTATTACTTATTCAAGATATATAATGAGGATATTCCCTGATGTGAATATAAAGCTATTATTAAGGAAACCAACAAATGGAAGAAGATGCTAGTACATCCCCTTGTAAGAATAAGAAAAAGTGCGCCTTGCCCAAGTCTAAAAAATATTTGGGAAAGTGAAACATCTTTAAGGTATGTTCAGATTTGTTTCACTTGCTTGTTTGTTTGCTCTTATGTTCCAGATACCAACAGAAAATGAGGACCCGAAACTTTTCTGGTGCTTGCATGTGGTGTGGGTGGTTGTCATCTTCTTGACTGGAGGACTTAAAGGGCAGGCCAGCCACGGGAGCGCTCCACGCAAGGCCACGCGCGGCTTTCCTGGCCACTGTGCCCGGTATCCCACGAGTAGAGAGCACTATCCCGCTTGGAGCAAAGATGCGGTGGCCCCTTGCGCCGCCGGGAGAAGGCCAGATCCCGAACACCGTAAGAGTCCTCCCGAAGGCGGAAGCAAGGTCTCGCTGGGGCTAAGCAGGCTGGCGGGATCTACGGAGCCCAGAGCGGGCGGCGGGGGCGCAGCCTCTGTGGACCCAGGGCCTGGCCCACCTCCTTATGGAGAGCAGTGACTGCAAGGGTCCCACCTCTGTGTAGGGAACCAGATATAATATGCCTCCGTTTATCGCCTGCAAGATAGGGAAGAGTCATTTTGGCCTTGTCAGGACAGATTCCAGATCTGGTTCCGACTCAGAGCTATTTCAGATAGAGTTTTGGAGGCTGGCCCTCAAGAAACAGATGGACAGTGGGTCCAAGGCCAGGAGCCAGAAAATCCAGGGCCTGCCAGAACGGCTAGCCTGGGGGCAGGGCCTGTGTGGGGTTAGCAAGCCTTCCTGCCAGCCTCACCGACTGCCACGCTCACAGCCACCAGACCAACATCACTGTCAAGCACCAAGCCAGGCACTGACTAATGTCGGGGAGCTGCATTCCCGGTGACTCCCTCAAAACCGGGGTCTAGCCCTGGACCAAAGAGAAGGTCAGGGAGAGATCAGGAGGGCCCATTTGCTGAGTGGTGTTTGGGACCATCGAGGTCCTCTTCCTCCACGCATGGGTGTTAAGTCCTTTCAGTCATGTCTGAGTGTTTGTATCCCTGACTGTAGCCTGCCAGGCTCCTCTGTCCATGGGATTTTCCAAGCAAGAATACTGGAGTGGGCTGCCATGCCCTCCTCCAGGGATCTTCCCCACCCAGGGATCGAACCCACCCAGGTCTCTTAGCCCTCCGCATTGGCAGGTGGGTTCTTTACCACTAGCACCACCTGGGAAGCTTGCCCCTTGACAGTGCTGCGCAAAGCTCACCCCACTCCGTCTGAAGCCCCACTGATCACTCTCCTCACTCTTCCTATCACTAATGCCTTAGCTCTAGTTCTTTCTCAGCCCCGAGACTTCTTTGGATGGCTGTATGGGCAGAAGTTTCAAACTAGACACACCTTTGATTTGTAAACTCCCAAAATGAGGGGTGGGGCCCATGTAAATGTGCGTTTTGAAATGTATCCCCAGGGGATCCTGGCCTACTGTTTCCACAGCCCAGGAATCTCTTCCCCTTTTGTAAAGGTATAACTTGATTCATTATATTTGGGGTTTATCTTGTTTTTAAGTCTCTTTAAAGGTAATAGATGCATGTGGTAGGCAACGAAAACAAAACAAAAAACAAAAGGAGAAAAAAAAAAGAGAGAAAAAAAAAAAGGAGGAAGTTGTCCTTAAAAATGTACTAAAAGTCATGTTTTATTCCTGACCTCCCCTGCCCCATTACTCTTCCCCAGAAGTCTTCATTATATTTTGCTTATCCTTCAAAAAAGAAATTCGTATAAGCACATATATATATACATATGCCCATATTTAAAATAGAAATTCTACATCTTGATTTGATATTTAATGTCTCAAAATGTATCCCTAAGAATATATATAAGAGAAGTAATTTTTTCTCATGGCTGCTAGTTTTCTGTTCTTTTGGTGAACATATTTTTTTTCCAATCAATCTTCCAAGATAGATATATTGGTTTTTAAAAAATGTTTTGATTCTTTAAAAAAAAATTAGAACTGCAATGAAAATATTTTTCTATACATACATGTGTATGTATAGAATACCCCTCGAAGTGGAAGTATTTGTTCAAAGGGCTTATATATTTTTTATTTTGATAGTACTAAATTGCTCTGAAGAAGTTTACCAATTCACTTTCAATCAACAATGTGAAAGAGTCACTAGGCAGAGTAATTATCAGACTTTGTGATCTTTATCAAGCTGATGAGTGAAAACATTTGCCTCATGGTTTGTGGTTTTTTAATTTCTTCCTTCTTTCATTCCTTTATACTAGCAAAGTTCTGCTACTCCTGGCCAATTTTTCGATTGTTTTGCTGAGTCATTTTCTTGTTGATTTACATAAACTCTTTTCATATTGTGGAAATCAGAGGGGTTTTCGTCATTATTTCTAGCAGTTAAACTGTGTGTCATTTTGTCTTTGATTCTATTCTGTTTTGTTTATTTAAAAAAAATTTATGTACTTATTTGGCCTCCTTGGGTCTCCCAGTTGCAACATGTGGGAGCTTTAGTTGTGGCACAAAAACCATTCATAGTGGCACTGTGGGATCTAGTTCCCTGACCAGGGATCAAACTGGGCCCCCTGCATTGGGATCAGGGAAGTCCCTCCACTCTGATCTTGTTTTGTTTTTGTTTGCTGTACACAAGTTATTTTTATGCCATTAGGTGATACAATTCAGTTCCTAGGTCTTTAGTTCTGCTTATCCACTCTTCCAAATATATAAACACTACAAACTTATTATCTTGGTCATCTATAGCACTGCTATGTTTCATTTCTTAAGTTTAAATTTTTAATCTCTCTGGAATTAAATATATGTAGTATGAGATTCAGAGAAGGCAATGGCAACCCACTCCAGTACTCTTGCCTGGAAAATCCCATGGGCAGAGGAGCCTGGTAGGCTGCTGTCCAAGAGTCGGAAACTTTCACTTTTCACTTTCATGCATTGGAGAAGGAAATGGCAATCCACTCCAGTGTTCTTGCCTGGAGAATCCCAGGGACGGGGGAGCCTGGTGGGCTGCTGTCTATGGCATGGCACAGAGTCAGACACGACTGAAGCGACTTAGCAGCAGCAGCAGCAGTATGAGATTAGGGCTATCCAGGTATCTTAGCTGGTAAAGAATCTGCTTGCAATACAGGAGACCCCGGCTCGATTCCTGGGTCTGGAAGATCCCCTGGAGAAGGGATAGGCTACCCACTCCAGTATTCTTGGGCTTCCCTGGTGGCTCAGACAGTAAAGAATCTGCCTGTAATTCGGGAGACCGGAGTTGGGAAGATCCTCTGGAGGAGGGCATAGCAACTCACTCCAGTATTCTTGCCTGGAGAATCCCCATGGACAGAGGAGCCTGGTGTGCTACATAGAGTCTATGGGATTGTGAAGAGTCCGGCATGAATGAACGATTAAGCACAGCACAGCCCCATGTGAGAATCATCCATTTACCTTTCCCTAACATCACTTTCAATTTATGTGGAGTGTGTGGTGTATGGACCACACTCCCCCAAACAGCATAATGCCACAATTAACAGGTACCTTATTTCCCATGTTAGCCAGTTTCATTTTGTAAGTTAGACAACCACCAATATGCCTCTGCACCCTTCCCAACTGCCCAGGTGAGTCCAAGTAACAACACGGGATGTTTCTAGCACAGCTGGGAAGGGACCCTAAGTACACCTAAAACCACCAAGGAGGGGCTCCCCTGGTGGTCCAGGGGTTAAGGCTCTACACTCCCAATGCAGGGGCACAGGTTGGATCTCTGGCTGAGGAAGTAAGATCCTCAGTGCTCTCAGGAAGGGAGGGAGGGGAGCCAGGGGAAAAAACACCAAGGATACAAAGATGAAACCAGTAACCAGAGAAGAAAAAGAACATGATCAAGATGAGCCAGTCAGAGGAGCAGGGCTAGAACCCAAAGCTGGCTCACTGTCTAGTACTCATTTGGTACAATTCTGCCTCCTTCAGGGTCTGTGTGTCTGGGGCTATGCAACCCCAGTCCGTCAGTGTGACTCAAGGAGGCATGGACTCTGGTGGTCCAGGGGTTAAGAGTCCCCCTTCCAGTGCAGGGGACGTGAGTTCAATCCCTGCTGGGGGAACTGGGATTCCCACATGCCAGGGGGCAATCAAGTCCTATGTATATGGCAACAACTGAACCTGCACTCTGGAACCCACACCTCACAGCTAGAGAGAGGCCTGTGTGCCAGGGTGAAAGATCTCACATGCTGCAACGAACACCCAAAAAGCCAAAACCAAATAAATAAATAAATTTTTTTAAGAGAAAGAGATGCAGAAATCAGGCCAAGTATCCATTAGTGACTAATGAGTCACTTGGAGGCTGGGTGGAAGTTCTGGCCCACTCTTCTAGGCCTTTCTCCTGGCTTCCCCCACCTGACTGCACACTTTCATACATACACACACACCACCTAGCAGCCAGGTGGATCTGCCTGCTCTTTCCACTTCTGTGTGCTCCAGGCCCTTCTTATGGCTGAACAACTTTGGACAGACAGTCTTTAAAGCAGCCCAGAGGACTTCCTGCCTGTCCCAGCTGGCTAGAGAAGGCTAGACCCTGGGGCAAAGGAAGGCACAAGGCTGACAGGTTACAGGGGCCTGGGGGACATGGAGATAGTATTTCCAAGACTCAACTTAGACTGACCAGAAATCAAGACCAGTGCACAGCAAACGAAATGTGGAGCCTCTTGTTCAAAACTTACCAAGAATTTCCAGACAGCAACAACAGAACACAGGGCCCTTCTAAGCTCAGGCCCTGTGTGAGTACGAAGTTGGCACACCCATGAAGCCAGCTTTCAGAGAAGGATAGGGTTAGTTAAAGGGGCAGGCAGAAGGGTCCCCCCCACCAGATTTCTACAGCTCAGATTTTAGGGTAGAAGTGAACTGGGGGATTGGTCGTAATAGTCAAAAACCTGGAAACAACCCAAATGTCCATCAAGTGATGAATATAGAAACAAAATACGGTATACCCACACAATAGGATATCATTCTGTCATAAAAAGGAGCAAAGTACTGATACGTGCTATAACATGGATGAACCTTCAAGAAAACATTATGCTAAGTGAAAGAAGCCACATGTTATGTGATTCCATCTGTCTGAAATGTCTAAAATGGGTCAATGTATAAAGACAGAAAGTAGATTAATTAGTAGTGATCTCGAGCTGGGGAGCTGGGAGATAGGGGAGGGTGTTGGCATTGGTGGCTAAAGCCTACAGGTTTCCTTTGGAGATGATAAAAAAATGTCCTAGAATTAGCTGTGTCATGATTGCAACTCTGTGAAAATACTGAAAGCCCTTGAATTGTATACCTTAAATGGATGAATTATATGGTATGTGAATTATATCTATTATCTCCCAATAAGTTGTTACCTAAGAAGAAGAGGAGAAGATGAAGGAGGTGGAGAAGGAGGTGGGGGAGGTGGAGGGAGTAAGAAATGGAGGAGATTGTGGAGGAAATGGAAGAAGAAGGGGAAGAGGAATTTTAAATGTTTCCCTCCCCTCTCTCCCTCACTCAGGTGAACTATATGTCAGAAGTCCCCTTGGCTTTTCCAGTCCAGCACACTGGCCCTCCTCTCTAGCTACGTGGGGTGTGTACTGGGGGATGGGGTAGTGTTCTGCTTCCTCTCCAGACTATGCGGTTCTAGGAGGCAGCGATGTGTACTTAAAAAAACAATAATAATTCACAGTTCAGTTCAGCCACTCAGTCGTGTCCAACTCTTTGCGACCCCATGGACTAAAGCACGCCAGGCCTCCCTGTCCCTCTCCGACTCCCTGAGTTTACTCAAACTCATGTCCATTGAGTCGGTGATGCCATCCAACCACCTCATCCTCTGCCTTCCCTTCTCCTCCCGCCCTCAGTCTTTCCCAGCATCCGGGGCTTTTCAAATGAGTCAGCTCTTCGTATCAGTGGCCAAGGTATTGCAGTTTTAGCTTCAGCATCAGTCCTTCCAATGAATATTCAAGACTGATTTCCTTTGGGATGGACTGGTTGGATCTCCTTGCAGTGCAAGGGACTCTCAAGGGTTTTCTCCAACACCACAGTTCAGAAGCATCGATTCTTCAGAGCTCAGCTTTCTTTATAGTCCAACTCTCACATCCATACATGACCACTGGAAAAACCATAGCCTTGACTAGATGAACTTTTGTTGGCAAAGTAATATCTCTGCTTTTTAATATGCTGTCTAGGTTGGTCGTAACTTTCCTTCCAAGGAGTAAGCGTCTTTTAATTTCATGGCTGTAGTCACCATCTGCAGTGATTTTGGAGCCTCCCAAATAAAGTCTGTCTGTTTCTACTGTTTCCCCATCTATTCTCCATGAAATGATGGGACCGGATGCCATGATCTTAGTTTTCTGAATGTTGAGCTTTAATCCAACTTTTTCACTCTCTTCTTTCACTTTCATCAAGAAGCTCTATAGTTCTTCGCTTTCTGCCAAAAGGATTCACAGGTCTGTAGTTAATCCTGTGTTCGAATCCTGTGTGACCCTGAACAAGTCACTTCACCTCTCTGAGCGCCTTTCTCTTCTCGGGAGCGATCAAAATAAACTAATCCGGGATGACGTTCGAGGGCAAATGGCTCCTCCAGTGGGAGCGCAAGACACTGGAACCAGCTGAGCCCCTGGAATAAGGCAAGTCCGGGGCAGGCAAAAGCCAGTGCCGCGGACCCCGCCCGGACTCTTCCGGAGCCCAAGCGAGGGCGGCAGCCCCCAGAGATACCCCCAAGTCTCAAGCCCCGAGCCGGAAGGAAGCCAGGACGGCTGAGGGGCCCCGTGGCCTGGGAGCCAGGGAGCCGGGGCCAGGGCCGGGAACCGGCCGCAGCGCCGCTGCTCATCCATCAGCCGGACGAAGAGCAGAGGCGCGCTCTCGGCCCTCTGTTTGCTTTCTCGCCAATTATTGCCGCGCCGTAGCCCCTTTGTTGATACAGTAGTCCGAAAAAGTGCTAATGTTCATTTATCAGGGGGCCTGCCGGGGACTCCCACGAGTTGCGATTCTTTCCAAAATATAAACACGGGGCGAACGTCCCAGACAGAAATCCCCATCTGTTTCCCCGGCGCGGGCCGAGAGCGAGGCGTTGTTGAAGATAAAGCCAAGGATAACGCCGCCTGTCTCCAATGGACGTCTCCCCGGCGCATTAATGACATTCCCGGTGATAGTTCCAGCTTATCTTTCAATTAATCATATATACCTTTTGCGGCCGGCCGTGCTGATTGCAGGAAAGCGGGGGCCGGCTCAGGCCGCTCCGATCGCTTTTCAATTAATAATATTTTATGTGCGCAGAACGCGCTCCAGTCACCCTGGAATTTGGCTCATCTCAAAGCACGGACTCTTTAAAAGGCAAGGAAATGGATAGATTTTCGATCTCTCCTCTCTGTCCCCTTTTGTCTTTCTCTCTGTCTCTGCCTTTCTCTGGACTGAAGGCTGTTTGTTTGTCCTGCTAGTTTGGCCAAAGTGCGGCTTAGAGAGGCGGCCAGGTTGGGTCAGTCGCCCTTGGGAAGGAAGATGCATCCCTGGTGGGGAGAATCAAGTTTCCTCCCTCCCCACCTCCCCCCTCTTCCCCCGCTCCTCCCCCCTTTCCCCCAACCACTGCAGCTTCCCTGAAAGAAAACAAAAATGTTTTTACTCAGAAACTGTGAGGACTGCAAAGAAAGGTTAGGAATTACTCTTCAATTACTCTTAGGAATTATTCTTTGTCTGCAGAGACCAACATGGGTCACTTCAATTTGGATTTTTGCACGTATTTATCCAGTTTTGCCCTGTCTTCCTCTCTTTGGCAGCGCTAAGGCCTATTTTAGACCCAAGAGAAATTACCAGATTCACAGAGGGTGTAAGGGGTTGAAAGTTATCGATTTTATTCAAATATGGAAGATTTTCTTTCCTCTCCTTTTCATGACACCTGACCCACAAAACTATTTGTCAGCCTTAGGGACCCCCTCCATGCCCCCAAATAGGTGATAAATCTTCACCGCCTTGATTTGCAGAGGACATGCTGAATTTTTCTCTTCCTTCAGAACTCTCTCTTAAAACACACACACACACACACACACACAAACTAAAAACAGAGATCCCGGATGCAGCCTCAATGTCCCCCATTAAACGGTAATATTTCAGGCGTCGGCTCACACTAATCTTTCAAACTGTCATCGCCAGCCGCCCGGCCAGCCCATTCACTTAACAGCGCTCCCAGGACCCTCGCTCCCAGCTCTTTTCAGCGAGACGTTTAATTGAATCGGATGTGCCTCGTTTGCCAGACGTCACCGCCTCGGCGATAGGCGTCCTCTCCCACTCCCCAAAAACATTCTTGAAAGGAGAGGTGGGCCCCCAAGCTGGGTTAGTTGAGGGCAATTACTGTACTATTGGCGGAAAGCCCGTATCGAGGTAGGGCCGAAGACAGGCCACTGATCTGGAGATCCGTCGAAGGAAAACACGGGTTGGGAGGTGGGCGGATGAGGAGGGTTCCTGGGGCTTGAGAATTCTCCACATTTGAAAAAAAAGTCATCTCTACGAAAGACCAAGCTAACAGTCTCAGAACTGACCGTGGTCCCCGGCTGGAAGACTTGAAGCGGGACTCCCCCGCTGGCCCTGGCGGCTGGCGCCTGCAAGGCGAGTCGGAGGGCTCGGAGACTCCGCGATCGCTGTGCGAGGCTCCGCTCCCCTTTGCCCTAGCCCGGGGGCCACACTCCCGGGAGTGCGGATCTGACGAGGGGCTGGCAGAGTCCCAGCGTTGGGCCTACGCTTGACTCCTCTCGCAAGGGCGCTGTGCAATGGTTCAGGCTTGAGGGGCGCCTTGAGCGCGCAATGCGGAGCCTAAGGCCCCGAGCCCTGTCCTTAGGTTGCCTTTCGCCCTGTGCGCCTTTCTTCTGGTCCAAACGCTTCTTCCCCAGTTCCCAACTAGTCCTGCGCCAGGAGCCGAGCCCTACAAGGCTCCGTTCTCAGAGAGTCCGCGCGCTCCCCCGGACTTCCCACGGAAGCCTGAGTCGTGGGAAATCGGCGCTTTCCCCCTGACAAGCCTCGCAGCGTTAGAGATAGGGTAAGGTGGAGACCTTAAGCTGGGGCCATTCTGTCTGCCCGGACCCTTCCTGAAATTGTACACAAAATAGAATGCCTTGCTACAGTTTTCTGGGGGTGAGCGAAAGGCCCTACAAGTTTTAATCAGATCTTCCAAGGGACCCAGAGGGGTGAGGCGGACTAGCACAGAGCTAGCCCAAGATCTGAAACACTCAAAGACTGGTCTGACAGAAGATCCCTGCTTTACTGACCCTGGGCTAAAAATTAACACCCGCCTCAGACCCTCCCGGCATTTGCCTGGCCCCCTGCCGCCTCCGCGGCTGCCACAGGGGCACCCCACTCGCAGTCGGCCCAGAGAAATCTTGGGCGGCTGGGTTCAGAGGAGCCCGCCTGCCTGAGACCTAAACCTGAGCTGGGGCAGAGGCCACGCAGACAAAGGCCTAGGCAGGGAGGGCAGGTGCGGAGAGGGAGGCCAGAAAGACTGACGGGCCCTGAGCTAAGACTCCCTAGAAGACAGCTCTGGTCCCAGTCGCTGAGCTGGCCTGCTGGGATTCTGGACTTGCTTCGTTATTAAGAGGAGAGCTGTCTCTCTGGGGGGAGACTGGCAGTGACTGGCGCCCCCTGGAGTTGTGTTTGCGTCACTTGCCCTGTCAGCGGTGCTCCCCATCCCACAACCACCCACCTTGCTTTTCAGCTTGACTCACTCCAGGAGTTCCCAGGGCCTGGCCTCTTGGAGAAAGGCCACCACTAGGCCTGTGAGCCAGCTACACAGAATCCCAAATTCTCCAGAACGCCTCCCTCCGGCCATCACTCCAGAACGCCTCCCTCCGGCCTCCCCCCCGGGGGGAGACTGGCAGTGACTGGCCCCCCCGAGAGACAGCTCTCCTCTTAATAACGAAGCAAGTCCAGAATCCCAGC
>NW_024070204.1:66294436-66314086 GCF_014754425.2 Oryx dammah
CCTCCTATTCTGTTTCACCCTCCCTTTCCTATTCTGTTTCAGGTGCTAAGGAACATTTCCTCAAATCCCAGATCTACCCAACCCGGCCTAAAGGTCGGATTCGGAGAACAATCGCGTTCTTTCTTATGCTTGCATCCTAGTAGGATTTTCAGGCTAACGCTAAGGACGAATCTTAGGCTGCAGGAGCGACAGGAGTCTTCCAAATGTGTCGCGGCCCCTTTAAAAAGCTCAGCGGGATTTTTTTTTTTTTTTTTTTGAGCCGTATGACTATATTAGGTGACACGAAAGTGCTCATCGCTCCTGTCAACGAGGCCCCCGGCCCAATGGCAGGCTGAGTCCCCCTCCTCCGGCCTGGTCCCGCCTCTCCTGCCCCTTGCGCCCCGCACTACCTGCCGCCTGGCCACATCCCGAGCTGGAAGGCGGGTGCGCGGGCGCGCGGCGGGCACCATGCAGGGAGGCTGCCAGGGGCCGTGGGCAGCGCCGCTCGCTGCCGCCCACCTGGCGCTGTGATTCGCGCGCCGCCACCATGTTCCCCAGCCCCGCGCTCACGCCCACGCCGTTCTCGGTCAAAGACATCCTGAACCTGGAGCAGCAGCAGCGCAGCCTGGCCGCCGGGGAGCTCTCGGCGCGCCTGGAGGCCACTCTGGCGCCCGCCTCCTGCATGCTGGCCGCCTTCAAGCCCGAGGCCTACGCGGGGCCAGAGGCCGCGGCGCCCGGCTTCCCGGAGCTGCGCGCAGAGCTGGGCCCCGCGCCCTCGCCCGCCAAGTGCGCGCCCGCCTTCTCAGCCGCCCCCGCCTTCTATCCGCGTGCCTATGGCGACCCCGACCCTGCCAAGGACCATCGAGCCGATAAGAAAGGTGAGGAGAAGACCCAAGCTCCTTCACTTCCCTGGGACAGCTTTCGTCCCCAAACCTCGCGGCCCAGAAACTCTGGCGTGAGTATAGAAGAGGCGAGTGCCTGGGCGGATGGTGGAGCAAAGGGGGCTCCGAATGTGAGAAGTGAGGTTGTTGCCAGGGCCCCTGGGCGTCCAGTCGGAGGTTTAGAGGAAATGTTGGATCGTGGTTATCAGAAACAGGAGAGGAAAAAAGGGAAAATATTTATATATTTTTTCCGGCCTAACAAAGCCCCAGGCGCAGCAGCCCTGCTCCTGGATCTGTTATGAAGTTGAAGTTGAGCGATCTGTTTGTGGTGGACACAGCGAGAAAGATTCTCTCTATTTTTTTAAAGGTCTTCTTGAGGATCTGACCAAAACCGCTGCAATTAAATTTCTGCACACCAGAAGTAATTTTACGCACAATTGGAGGAGGTCCAAGACCTTCTCTAGCCCACCCGTTTACCCGGGGTTTCTGGGGTCTTTCCTCTTTTGTGCAAGGAGAGTGGCATCATTGAAAACAAGGATCTTGAATTTTAAAAAATGGGATACCTCAGACTCAAGAATAATTTTAGCAGCTTTCTTTTTCCATAACAATTTCCTCACGCGGCCAGAGCCTAGAGGGTCTTTCCTGGAAATAGAAAGTGTCTCGCGACGAAAGGCGTGTAGCAATGGAAGAGATGACTGGGGGAGGTGGTCGTATCCCCTCTCACATCCCGAGGTCGGGGGGGGAGGCTGGCCGGGCAGTAAAGAATGCGCGACGGGAAGACGGTAGCCCAACGCCGGGTTGGCAAGAACCCGGGGGCTGGGGGCGCGCGTGTAGGGCCGCTGTGAGCCCACAAAGGGTCTTGTGAACCTAGAAAGATTTGTCTAGTAGCAGAGGGAAAGTCCCGAAACAGCTGCCGGCAGTCACTGCGGCTTGAATTGGTCCATACGGATTCGAATCCAATTCGATTTCGAGGCAGGTTCCAAGGCAGCCTGCCCACCCAACTGCTTTTTGGGCGCTGCACAATTCTCACAGTATTTGAACGGGAGCCTTCGATAGATCACCGAAGCAACTGCCTATTGACGTTCTGTTTCTTCGGTTGCCCTAATTTTGAGACAGTGTGACCAATTCTAGGGTGAGGCCTAGGTCTCCTTCCTTTAACTTCGCAAACCAAAGTCTTCCTAATCTCATTCACTCCAGCGCACCACTGAGCTTTATTTTCTTTGCCGCCTATCTTGTCACTGTCCATCTGTCTCACCAGAATGTGACCTACCCGAGAACAGAGACCTCTCGTTCTCCGGTGCCCACAGCCGTGCCCGGCACATAGTAGGCAATCAACAAAAGCTGGCTGTCGAGCGGAAGCCCAGTGTACCGTACAGTCTGCCGCAGCCAAGCTACAGGCTCCAGGCGGGACAGGGGTGGCGGCCATGGGCCCATCACCCGGCGAGAGCTCCGGAGGGCTGGGTGGCCGTGACACAGCGTCTCTCTGCTTTTCTGTTCCCCGCTCAGAGCTGTGCGCACTGCAGAAGGCGGTGGAACTGGAGAAGCCAGAGTCGGACAGCGCCGAGCGACCCCGCGCGCGACGGCGGAGGAAGCCGCGCGTGCTCTTCTCGCAGGCGCAGGTCTACGAGCTGGAGCGGCGCTTCAAGCAGCAGCGGTACCTGTCGGCTCCCGAGCGCGACCAGCTGGCCAGCGTGCTGAAGCTCACGTCCACGCAGGTCAAGATCTGGTTCCAGAACCGGCGCTACAAGTGCAAGCGGCAACGGCAAGACCAGACTCTGGAGCTGGTGGGGCTGCCGCCGCCGCCGCCACCGCCGGCCCGCAGGATCGCGGTGCCAGTGCTGGTGCGCGATGGCAAGCCTTGCCTAGGGGACTCGGCGCCCTACGCGCCAGCCTACGGCGTGGGCCTCAACGCCTACGGCTACAACGCCTACCCTGCCTACCCCGGCTACGGGGGCGCGGCTTGCAGCCCCGGCTACAGCTGCACCGCTGCTTACCCGGCCGGGCCGCCTCCGACGCAGACGGCCACGGCCGCCGCCAACAACAACTTCGTGAACTTCGGCGTCGGGGACTTGAACGCGGTGCAGAGCTCTGGGATTCCGCAGGGCAACTCGGGAGTGTCCACGCTGCACGGCATCCGAGCCTGGTAGAGAAGGGACCGGTCTCGGAGGCCTCCGACCGATCCCACCTCTCGAGGGACACTGACTAAAGAGGGGAGAGGGAGGGCTCCCGACACGATCCTGCGATCCCTCGGATGTCACACGCACTCCCACGGAGGCTTCGGAGCTTTTCCCGCCCCGTGCGCCTTTGTCCCCCGAAAGGGAGAGTTTGTGGCCAGGTTTACACAGCTTGTGGTGAGTGAAACGGCAGCCTGGTGCCTAGCTGTGGCCCCAGGAGTGCCCTCCGAGCGCCCAGGAGCATCCCTAACCGGCCGAACACCAGCCCATTGGGACTGGGAGCCCGGGAGCTGCAGCCTCCTAACGGCCGCCTTTCCCCATGCCTGGGCCGGGCGCCCGGGCCCTTGCTGCCTTGCGGCTGCCCCTCCACCCCCACCCGTATTTATGTTTTTACCTGTTTCTGTAAGAAATGAGAATCTCCTTTCCATTAAAGAGAGTGCGCTGATCCGGCCGTGTGCTTCTTTCAGCTTGCCATTTTTCAGAAACTGAATTTTGGAGGGCAGAGGCAGCCAACCTTGAGTTGTAGAGATAGGTATTCACTGAGCACATTGATGTTGATATAAATAAAGGCTCTCCTGTGCTGGGTCCTGTGTTAGGTACTTTCTGGGGTTGCTCATGTCATCCTCAGTAACTCTGGAAAGGGAAGTTCTGTTTTAAAGGTTAGCAGACTGAGGTCTGGAGAGGTCTAGTGACTTGTGTGGGAACAAATAGCCAGTGCGGGAGAACTGAGATTCGATTCTGGGTCTCATTACAGAGACTGAGGACACCGGCCCAGAGGTTCCAACCTCACCTCCTTAAACTCTACTGCTCCTGGCGCTGTTTAAGTTAGGGGGCATTAAATGGAGAGTAAAAGCGCCTGAGTCCTGTGAGATTGCAGGGCACCCGAACTCATCCTTCTGAGAATAACGCTGCCTGCAGTCCATTTTATAGATGGAAAAACCCAGAACCAAAGCCCTTGTCAAGGTTCTCCAAATGCCCCAGACCAGTGATACTCAGATACGCCAAATGGAAGTGCCCCCATGGGTCCTGTGATCTGGCCTCACTGCTGCTCTGCTGGGTAGAGAGCAGAGCCTGGACCACAAAGAGGTGACTGAAGGGCCTCGACCGCTTCCTTCTGCGGCCAGGCCCCATAAATTCTTCCCCATTTGACAGTTTTTTCAGCATTTAACGAATTTTGTCCTAGCCCTGACCAACGAATGCTACTGTGCAGACTTTATAGACAAGAAAATTGAGGCTCAGTGAAATCAAGCTAAAACCCTGCTCATTGTGGTAGTTTCTGGCTGTATGCCCATTTTTTTTCCCCCATCAGTAAAATAAGAATAACAAAAATACTTGCTCAGAGTCCTGGACCACCAGTCCGCAGGGGCTGACTGCAGCTCCTTTACCTCCAGCTCCACTCAACTCTCTAAAAGGGAGGAAGATGGGAGGGTGTCAGAGGTTTTACGTTCCTATGGAATATGGGTTTTTTTCTGGATTTTGCCTGCTTCCCTGGCCCCAGGGCTCTCGGTGGAAGACAAAACATTGCTCCTGGCACGTCCTAACCTCTGGGAAGAGCCCCTAAGCCAGGCCTGGGGCCATCCTGCTGTCAAGCCAAGGACCCATCAGCTCTGCCAGTGCCTGTCTATCCCTCAGGGCTCACCCCACCACCCTTGGGGAGAGGGGAAGATGCCAGGAGACTCTAAGTGCTAAGAGCCGAGCTGGATGCCGCTTGTGATACAGGGATGCAGGGTGTATGGGCTGAGCTCTGTAAGGAAGAGGGGAAATGCTGCCTCAGAGCTGGGCTCTGGGCCCTCAGACTTTAATCTCTCTGAGGGCTGCGGGAGGGGGATGTGTTCAGCCCAGGCTTGCGCCCCCAGGCTCGCACTCTGCCTCCTGTGCCTACAACCCTACTTCATGCCTTCAGCACTCTCTGAGCTGTACGTGGCAGTCCCATCTCTTGGAAAGGCACCAGACCAGTTCTGGATTCAGATAACCCTTTCCTACCAGGCTAGCCACAGCAGGTGGCCTAACTCACACAACCAGGGAGATCCTTCTACCTGGAGCTCACCCACATTCTTGTCCTTCGTCAGTGTCCACTACCTCCTGGGGGTCCTGCACACCTCTGGGCCTTTTTCACCTTGCACTCATCTACAGTAACACCATGTGTGCGCGCTCAGTCGCTCACACGTTTCCGACTCTTTGTGACGCCTTGGACTGGGGCTCGCCAGGCGCCTCTGTCCCTGGAATTCTCCAAGCAAGAATGCTGGCGCAGGTTGCCATTCCCCTCTCCAGGGGACACCACTCAGGGATCGAACCCGCGCCTCCCGCATCTCCTGTACTGGCAGGTGGGTTCTTTTTGGCTGCACCACCTGGGAAACCAGCCTTTTTTTCTATGACATTATGCTAACAGTAACATTAGAGAGAAAAAATCTTTCTCATATTATCCCGCGAGGTTTTCCTATGATGCCTCCCTCTCCTTCTTTGTCATCCTTCAGGGACCAGCAGAGTGACTCCAAGGTCTCTCACAAAGGGATAAGGAGGGCTGGCTGGCTCTGGCTTTACAGAAAGCCAGGCCTACAGGCTAAATGCTTAGGGGAGTTTGCTGATCTAATCCATCTTAATTTGCAAACCGGGAAGCTGAGGACCAGAGGTTAAGGCAATGGTCAAGGTCATACATTCCCTAAGCACAGAGCTGGGAAACCCACCAGGCAGATACCAAAAGGCAGGGTGGGGACGGCGTTTAAGAACGGACAGCCAGTCTCCTGAAGATGCAGGGGACCCTGCTCTCTGCCCTGGGGCAGCCCACGCTCTCACCAGGGGGTGGGGATCTCAGGCTTGGTATCCAGGCTCATTATGGAACAAACTGTAGTTTGCAGAGCCCTGGGAGGCAGCACACAGCACTTGCCGGCTGAGGGTGTGGGGTCCAGGAGCCAGAGGGCTGAGGGTCAAGGGGTCATTACTATCTTAAACTAATGACGCCTGCCTTCCCGAAGCGGTCCCTTCCCGAGGCAAATCGGCAGATTTGTTTTCCAAGTATATCCTATAAACGACGCATGCTGAGTGAGAAATTTCAACCAGGACAGAAAAGTGAGAAAGCCCGGGCGCCTCCAAGGTGGCAAAGCTCGCGGAGATAAGGATGGTGTGGGCGGGCTCCCTCTATCCAGGATTCTGATGGTGCAGAGAAGTTATATCTAATATTTTAAAAAAGAAATTAAACAAGTACCGGCCTCACCGACCCAATGGACATGAGTTTGAGGAAGCTCAGGGAGATGGTGAAGGACACGGAAGCCTGGCGTGCTGCAGTCCACGGGGTTGGGGTCGCAAAGAGCCGGACAGGACTGAGCAACTGAACAACAGCAAGCCCCTGCGGTTAAAAATTGAGAGATAAGCAGTGACATTTAAAAGAAAAAAGCTGGCTCCACAGGCTAGGATGTAGTTCCCTCAGCCCAGTGCCGCCCTGCACAAGCTGGCAGAGGAGAGCCCCAATTGGGGATCCCCAGAATGAGAGAATGGAGACCTCCTCTTGCTTCCTCACGTTACTTCCAGCCAGCAGACACAGGTTTTGCCTAATCAGAATAGCTCCCATCTTATTTTGTAGAGCTTTCTGCTTAAATCGATGCCATGCAGCCCATTTCAATACTTGTATTTAAACAAATTTGCGGCAGAACCACGGAACTTGACTCCTTGACATCAGCCGGAAAACCTGCTCAGCTACTGGGCAGGCTCGCCCGTCCTGGCTGGGCCCTTGCCTTCTCTGGGAGGTGTTCCCAGCTTAGGCCGCTGGCCCCTGGGGAGCCAACAGATCCACCTAGCCCCAGGTCTTGCTGACCTCGCTGCTAGACGGAGTTCCTGGAAAAAGGGACCCGCAGCTTAGATTTCACTTGTTTATCATTTGTGGAGCTTACTGTGGTATAAGCGCTGTCCTTACTCTAAAATAAACCCATCTAACCGTCTTTTACATTTCTGAGTTCTCCTGAGGAATCCATCTTAGGCCCAGAAAGGAGGAATAACTTGCTCAAGGTCACACAGCCAGAGCTTGGTTTCAGACCGAGGCAGTCTGACTCCAGAGCCCAAGAGCAAGGAAACAGTTCATCCTCAGTTCAAAGAGTAGGCACAAAAATGTCTGTTGATTGATTGAAGGTAGGTATGGTAGTAAAATTAGCTAACAACTCTGCAAACACTTCTGTGTGCCAGACTTATCAAGCATACAAGGTAAGCATGATTATTCCTCACTTGGGGCAGGAGAGGAGACTGAGGCACATAGAAGTGGCCCACCCAAGCTCTCCCAGTAGGGGAGGCAGGGCAGCTGGGATGCGGGGAGGGGAGTGGCTGTCCTGCACCACTCTGATGCTTCTCAGGAGAGCTTACTGCAGAGGGGCGTAGGCAGTGAGCAGGCTGGTTCCCTGGGGCCACGACGCGCTCCCCACCCCGCTCCCACCCACAGCTGCGGAGGATAACAGCGGGGATTAGTGCCTAACATCTGTTCTTGCTTCCTTTGTGCCAGGCCCAAGGCTAAGTGCTGAACCTGCGAATCTCATTCCGTCATTTCCCAAGGAGGAAACTGAAACTCAGAGAAGTTAAGGACGTTGACTACCTAATGCCACTCTGGCAGTGTGGCCTGGGGAATCCTAGGTGGGAATCCAGATGGTTCCAATAGAGGCCTGGCTCTTTGAACCGCTCTCAGGGGTTCCCAGACTTGCCTGAAGACACAAACTGCTGGAGTCTGGGACAACCTCAACCCCCTCCCTGCCCCAGCCCCCTTGAATTGGACTCCTTGAGGAAGGTGCCTGCAAAGCCGCATTTATAACCAGGTGACTCTCATCACCTGGCAAGCTGGAGAACTGCATCTGTTCCCAGAGGCCTCTGATTCTGCAGGCTCTTCTCCTGATGGCCTGGGAGACGCTGGAGTCAGACTTCCCCTCTCCAGGGCCTGCTTTTCCATCTCAGGGTCTCTGTGTGCTTGCTGGGATCCAGTGGCTGAGCACAAGCTTGGTAGCCTAGGGACCCTGGGAGCGAGGAGGAGGGCAAAGGGAGGGAAACAGGAGGAGAAGTTGGAAGAGGTACTGGGGACAACTGACATAGCTCAGACCAAGAGCCGCCCTGCGACTTACAGAGCCAGTGCCTGCCAGCGCTGCCTGCACCGACGGCAAGGGGAACCGTGGGAGTGGCGGGGCGGGGGGGGACCTCTTCAGGGACAGTCCACCTGTGCTGGCCAAATCCTAAGCTCCAGCTGGAGCCCCGGAGGGGAGTAGGGTTGAACCAGACTCCATAGGCGTTTCACTTCAGTTCAGTTCAGTGGCTCAGTCGTGTCCGACTCTTTGGGACCCCATGAACCGCAGCACGCCAGGCCTCCCTTGTCCATCACCAACTCCTAGAGTTCACTCAAACTCCTGTCCATAGAGTCAGTGATGCCATCCAGCTATCTCATCCTCTGTCATCCCCTTCTCCTCCTGCCCCCAATCCCTCCCAGCATCAGACTCTTTTCCAACGAATCAACTCTTTGCATCAGGTGGCCAAAGTATTGGAGTTTCAGCTTTAGCATCATTCCTTCCAATGAACACCCAGGACTGATCTCCTTTAGGATGGACTGGTTGGATCTCCTTGCAGTCCAAGGGACTCTCAAGAGTCTTCTCCAACACCACAGTTCAAAAGCATCAATTCTTCGGTGCTCAGCTTTCTTCACAGTCCAACTCTCACATCCATACGCGGCTACTGGAAAAACCAGAGCCTTGACTAGACAGATCTTTGTTGGCAAGGTAATATCTCTGCTTTTTAATATGCTATCTAGGTTGGTCATAACTTTTCTTCCAAGGAGTAAGCATCTTTTAATTTCATGGCTGCAGTCACCATCTCCAGTGATTTTAGAGCCCCCCAAAACAAAGTCTGACACTGTTTCCACTGTTTCCCCATCTATTTGCCATGAAGTGATACGACCAGATGCCATGATCTTCGTTTTCTGAATGTTGAACTTTAAGCCAACTTTTCACTCTCCTCTTTCACTTTCATCAGAGGCTTTTTAGTTCTTCTTCACTTTCGGCCATAAGGGTGGTGTCATCTGCATATCTGAGGTTCTTGATATTTCTCCCTCCAATCTTGATTCCAGATTGTGCTTCTTCCAGCCCAACGTTTCTCATGATGTACTCTGCATGTAAGTTAAATAAGCAGGGTGACAATATACAGCCTTGACATACTCCTTTTCCTATTTGGAACCAGTCTGTTGTTCCATGTCCAGTTCTGACTGTTGCTTCCTGACCTGCATATATGTTTCTCAAGAGGCAGGTCAGGTGGTCTGGTATTCCCATTTCTTTCAGAATTTTCCACAGTTTCTTGTGATCCACACAGTCAAAGGCTTTGGCATAGTCAATAAAGCAGAAATAGATGTTTTTCTGGAACTCTCTTGCTTTCTTGATGATCCAGTGGATGTTGGCAATTTGATCTCTGGTTCCTCTGCCTTTTCTAAAACCAGCTTGAACATCTGGAAGTTCACGGTTCACGTATTGCTGAAGCCTGGCTTGCAGAATTTTGAGTATTACTTTACTAGTATGTGAGATGAGTGCCATTGTGCATAGGGGTTTACAGGGTGCCAAAGTTTCATCTGGCCCTCTGTCCACTGGAGGCTGTAAAAGGTTTTGTCATTTGCTCTGTTTAAGAAGTTAAAAAGCAGCCCAGCTGAATTCTAACACCAAACCCTCTTCTTTCCAGCACACCACCAACGAACCCCACCCCACTGAAATTCCAGCCTACAGAAATCTCAGTTGCCGCACTGGCTCACTTTAATTCTGCCTCTCACCCCAAGGTAGTTTCCTTTGCCTTCAGCTTCTTAGGCTAGGTTTACCACAAAAGGCTGGCACGTTCCTGCCTCTGGGCCTTTGCACTGACTGTTCCCTTTGCTTGGAATGACCTTCCCCAGATATCTGTCTGGCTGATGCTTCATTTCAAGTCTTTACTGAGATGTCACCTTATGAGACCCATCCAACTATCCTGTTTAAAATTGCATCCTCTGTGGTAAAATAGGAACCTTTCTCTACTCTGTTGTAGGAATGTAAATTGGTGCAGCCACTATGGAGAGCAGTATGGAGGCCCCTCAGAAAATTAAAAATTTAAATAAATTTTAATTTATTATTATAATTAAAAATAAATTTGCCATGTGATCCTACAATCCCACTCCTGGGCATATATCCAGAAAAGATGAAAAGTCAAAACCATGTGCACCCCAATGTTCGTAGCCGCGCTATTTATAATAGCTAACACTTGGAAACAACGTAAATACCTATCAGCAGATAAATGGACACACACGCATAACGTAATATTATCCAGCCATAAAGAAGAATGAAACAATGCCGGTTGCAGCGATATGGATGGACCTAGGGATTATTATACTAAGTGAAGTAAGTCAAAGACAAATGCCATGTGATATTACTTATATCTGGAATATTTTAAAATGATACTGATTTACAAAACAGAAATAGACTTACAGACACAAAAAAGAAGCCTTTAGTCACCAAAGGGAATAGATGGGGAGTGGGGAGGGAGAGATAAATTAGGAATTTGACATTAAGATATACATAATACTATATATAAAATGCATAAACAACAGGGACCTACTGTATAACACAGGAAACTATATTCAGCATCTTACAATGAACTATAATGGAAAAGAATATGAACAGATATATATGTGTGTGTGTGTATATATATATATAACTGAATCATTTTGCTGTATACCAGAAACGAACATAGCCTTGTGAACCAACTATATTTCCATTTTTAAAACAGAACTAATACAACTATAAATATATTTATTGACTATAAGATAAATTTATCCTCCTAATTTTTCATTTCATTTTCAAGACAATGTTCCAAACTAATCTTTCTTTCTGTTTTTTTCCTAGAATTTTTTTTTTTTTTTACATTTTTGGAGTCTGTTTATTTTAAATGCTTTTTTTCTGTATGTGTTTTCTTTAGAAAATTATGACCCCCTGATCTATCTGTCTTAGAACAGAACTTTCTGTTACACACTCACAGATACATAGTCTTGTATTTGAAGTTCCTTCTTTCTACTCCTGAACTCCTACCCATCCATCAGGGTCCACGTCATATGGCCCTCCTTTCTGAGAGTGTCCACCGTTGTTAGAGAATTGACTTTGTAACTTGGCAGTCACCATAGTGTCTGACTCATCTCTATGCCCACAGTGCTCAACAAAGAACAGGCTACACAGTAGGTGCTCTCATCCGATAAATGAATGAATGAATAGGTGACTGAATAAAGCCTGCATGTGGGAAGCAGTACACCTACATATCCATAATCTCCTGAACTTCTTTTCACACTCATGGCATTTGTAAGTCCCGTGGAACACTCTCTGCTGCTGAAGTGTGGGTTCCATGTAGGAAAGACAGTGTGTGCCCACCCTGCACAGAGCCTGCTCATAGCAGGCATGTGATAAATACACAGTGCCTGAGGGATTTCCCTGCTGGTCCAATGGTTAAGAATCTGCCTTGCAATGCAGGGGACATGGATTCAGTCCCTGGTAGGGGAACCATGATCCCATATGCCAAGGAGCAACTAAGTCTGCGAGCTACAACTATTGAGCCTACACCACAAGTAAAGAGTCTGCAATGAAAGGTCCCACCTGCTACAAAGAACCGGCACAGCCAAATGAGGATATAAATAGATATTTCTTTAAAAATATGCACTGCCTGAATGAAGGAACTGATTTGCTTATCCTGACTTGTAAGGTTAAAAGGTGCGTTTCTGGAAAAATACTTTTTTAAGAGTTTATTTGAGCAAAGATTAATTCAGATAAGGCAGCACCAAACTGGAAGTGGCTAGAAGCATGGGAGCCAGGGCAAAGATTTCTACTGAGGAACTGCAGAAGGAATGCAAAGAAACCATTTGACTGGGTGTACTTTAAAGTCTACTCGGCTGGCTGTTTGTGATTGGTTGTCCCTACTGTTGTGGGTTTTTAAAAAAATTTTATTGGAGTATAGTTTATTTATAATGTTAGTATAGTGTTAGTTTCTACTGTACTGCAAGGTGAATCAGTTATACCTATATTTATATCTCCACTCTTTTTTAGATTCTTTTCCTATATAGTCCATTATAGAGTATCGAGCTGAGTCCCCTGTGCTATACATGCATGCCTGCTGAGTTGCTTCAGTCATGTTCAACTCAGTGTGACCCTCTGGACTGTAGCCTGCCAGGCTCCTCTGTCCATGGGGTTCTCCAGGCAAGAATACTAGAGTGGGTTGCAGTTCCTTCTCTGATGCTATATAGTAGGTCCTTGTTAGTTATCTATATTGTATATAGTAGTGCTTATATGTCAATCGCAATCTACCAATTTATCCCTCCCCCCTTTCCTCCTGGTAACCATAGTTTATTTTTCACATCTGTGACACTATTCCTGTTCTGTAAATAAGTTCATTTATACCTTTTTTTTTAGATGCCACATATAAGCAATATCATGTTTGTCTTTTTCTGTCTGACTCACTTCATTTAGTATGATAATCTCTAGGCCAATCCATACTGCTGCAGATAACATTCTTTCTTTCTTTTGAGTAAAACTCCACCCTATATATGCACCTCATCTTCTTTGTCCATTCCTCTGTCGACGGGCATTTAGGTGTCTTCCTAAAACAGTGCTGCATTGGGGTACATGTAAACTTTTGGATTACGGTTTCCTCCAGATAAATGCCCAGGAGTGGGATTATTGGATCATATAGTACTTCTGTTTTTAGTTCTTTAAGGAACTTCCCTACTGTTCTCCATAGTGGTTGCATCAACCTACATTTCCACCAGTAATGTAGGAGGGTTCCGTTTCTCCACACTCTCTCCAGAATTTGTTGTTTATGGACCTTGTATGATGGCCATTCTGACTGGTGTGAGGTGATACCTCATTGTAGTTTTTTCTTTTTTTTAATATTTATTTGTTTATTTGGCTGCACCGGCTCATAGAAGGGAACACGCAGGAATCTTCAGTCTTTCATCGCAGCACTTGGGATCTCTAGTTGCAGCATATGAACTCTTAGTTGCTACATGTGGTATCTTGCTCCACGATCAGGATTGCACCTGGCCCCTCTGAATCGGGAGCTCGAAGTCTTAGCCCCCGGACTGCCAGGGAAGTCTCTCATTGTAGTTTTAAATTGCATTTCTCTGATAATTAGTGAAGTTGAGCATCTTCAAGTGGTTTTTGGCTATCTATATGTCTTCTTTGGAGAAATATCTATTTAGATTTTCTGCCTATTTTGAAAAAAGAATTTTAAATAGGCCTATTTGCAACTTACTCATTCCCTTTTCAAACTTCCCTCCTCTGCTCCTCCTTGGCAGCCCTGAAATTGGTTCAATACATATTTAGTAAATATTGTGCAAGGCACAGGGGAGCCCACCGAAGAGTAGGATCCCTGCCATCCTGAATCTTTGGTTCTGATGGGGAGACAGACAGTAAACAGTTAAATACATATATAAGGCCATTTAAGACAGTTATCTTTGCTGAGAAGAAAATTTGGCTAGATGATATGACAGTGGTTGCTGGGAGAGGGTAGGTGGTGTGGGTAGGGGGAAAGTGAAAGCCGCTCAGTCGTGTCTGATTCTTTGAGACACAATGGACCATACAGTCCATGGAATTCTCCAGGCCAGAATATTAGGGTGGGTAGCCTTTCCCTTCTCCAGGGGATCTTCCCAACCCAGGGATCGAACCCAGGTCTCCCACATTGCAGGCAGATTCTTTACCAGCTGAGCCACAAAGGAAGCCCAGGGGTAGGGAGAGAGGCATTTTCCTTCATTTGTATTGATCAACCGATGCCGTGGGTCCTTACTGCTGCGCGGACTTTCTCTGCTGTGGCGTGTGGCTTCTCACTGCAGTGGTTCTCTTGTGGAGCACAGACTGTAGGCGCCGCGCGGGCCCAGCCACTCTGTGGCATGTGGGATCTTGCCAGATCAGGGATCAAACTAGAACAAATAATTTCACCATCTGTATGGAAACAGAAAAGATCTTGAAAAGTCAAAGCAAACTTGAGAAAGAATGGAGCTGGAGGAATCAACCTTCCTGACTTCAGACTTTACTACAAAACTACAGTCATCAAGACAGTATCATGCTGGCACAAAAATAGAAATATAGACCAATGGAACAAGATAGAAAGCCTGGAGATAAATCCACGCCCCTGTGGGCACCTTATCTTCAACAAAGAAGGCAGAAATATACAATGGAGAAAGAAAAGTCTCTTCAATAAATGGTACCAGGAAAAAACTGGGCAGCTAGGTGTGAAAGAATGAAGTTAGGACACTTCCTAACACCACATACAAAAATAAACTCAAAATGGATTAAAGACCTAAACAATAAGACTAGAAACTACAAAACTCTTAGACGAAAACATAGGCAGAACACTCTTTGACATAAACCACAGCAAGATCCTCTATGACCACCCCCCTTAGAGTAATGGAAATGAAAACAAAAATAAACAGGACCTGATTAAACTTAAAAGATTTTGCACAACGAAGGAAACTATAAGCAAAGTAAAAAAGACAAACCCTCAGCAGGGGCTTCCCTGGTGGCTCAGAGGTTAAAGGGTCTGCCTCCAATGCGGGAGACACGGGTTCGATCTCTGGGTCGGGAAGATCCCTTGGAGAAGGAAATGGCAATCCACTCCACTATTCTTGCCTGGAGAATCCCATGGACGGAGAAGCCTAGTAGGTTACAGTCCATGGGGTCACAAAAAGTCAGACACGACTGAGCGACTTCACCTCACCTCAGCATGGGAGAAAATAATAGCAAATGAAACAACTGACAAAGAACTAATCTCCAAAATATACAAGCAGCTCACAAAGCTCGATATCAGAAAAACAAACAACCCAATCAAAAAGTGAGCAGAAGACTTAAAGAGACATTCTCCAAAGAAGACATAGAGATGCCTTCCACACACAGATGTCTATGTCTTCTGTCTACACGTGAAAAGATACTCAGCATCGCTTGTTATTGGAGAAATGCAAATCAAAACTACATTGAGGTATCACCTCACACTGGTCAGAATAGCCATCGTAAAAAAATCTACAAACAATAAATGCTGGAGAGCGTGTAGAGTAAAGGGAATCCTCTTGCAAATGCAAATTGATATAGTCCCTGTGCAGAACAGTATGGAGATTCCTTAAAAACCTAGAAATAAAACTACCACGCACGCGTGCTCAGCCGCTTCAGTCATGTCGAACTCTGTTCCTCTATGGACTATAGCCTGCCAGTCTTCTCTGCCCATGGGATTCTCTAGGCAACAGTACTGGAGTGGGTTGCCATGCCTTCCTCCAGGGGGTCTTCCCCACCCAGGGATCGAACCTGTGTCCCCTGCGTCTCCTGCAATGTAGGTGGATTCTTTACTGGTGAGCCACCCGGGAAGCCCATAAAACTACCATATAACCCAGCATTTCCACTACTGGGCATATACCCTGAGAAGAGCATAACTGAAAATGTCCTTGAGTTTCACTGTAACATTACTGATAATAGCTAGGACATGGAGGCAGCCTAGGTGTCCATCAGCAGATGAATGGATAAAGAAGTTGTGGTACATATACATGATGGAATATTACTCAGCTATAAAAAGGAAGGCATTTGAGTCAATTCTAATGAGGTGGATGAACTTAGAAAGACATATTGTAAATTAATACATATATATGAAATCTAGAAAGATAGTACTGATGATCCTACTTGCGGGGCAGCAACAGAGAAGCAGATATACAGAACAGACTTTTGGACACAGAGGGAGGAGAGGGTGGGATGATTTGAGAGAATAGCATTGAATCGTGTATGTTGCCATATGTAAAACAGCCAGTGGGAATTTGCTGTATGAGGTAGGATAGGGGTTCAAGAGGAAAGGGATATATATATATATATATGTATACTTATGGCTGATTCATGTTGATGTATGGCAGAAACCATCACAATATTGTAATTATCTTCCAATTAAAAATAAAATTACATTAAAAAAAAAACAAACACCCGGTGCCCTGCATTAGCAGGAAGATTCTTAACCACTGGATCAGCAGGGAAGAGTCTAGGGGAGGTATTTTAGACTTTGTGGTCTGGCAAAGTCACACACTGAAGGTGACATTGAAGTCCTGAAAGTTTAGCTGCAGCAACCATGGGAAGATCTGGGGAAGAGAGTTCAAGGCAGGGGGAGCAGCTTGTGCAAAGGCCCTGGGGTAGGAATGACCTTGACATGTTCAAGAAACAGCAGGTGTGGTCAGAGCTTAGGTGGTTAGGTGGGTGGGTGGAGGAATATGATGTGGGGTTGAAGAGGTCAGTCTCATAAGCATACAGCAGATTGACTTATTGGTTACAAGTCTCCACTCCCCTGTGTAGTATTTCTGCTGCTGCTGCTGCTGCTGCTGCTGCTAAGTTGCTTCAGTCGTGTCTAACTCTGTGCGACCACATAGATGGCAGCCCACCAGGCTCCCCTGTCCCTGGGATTCTCCAGGCAAGAACACTGGAGTGGGTTGCCATTTCCTTCTCCAATGCATGAAAGTGAAAAGTGAAAGTGAAGTCGCTCAGTCGGGTCCGACTCTTTGTGACCCCATGGACTGCAGCCTACCAGGCTCCTCCATCCATGGGATTTTCCATGCAAGAGTACTGGAGTGGGGTGCCATTGCCTTCTCCGTAGTATTTCTACCCATACTCAAATTTCTCTGACTCTTGACTTTGGACTTTGATAAACAGATGTTAGCAAATATGACACAAGCTGAGGCTTGACACGTGCTTTCCAGGAGGGGCTTACTCTTCTATGTTTCTGCCATTGCCGTGGGAAGAAACGGCTCTGCTAGCCCATGGGATGAGGAGGAAGAGAGACGCCTGGACCTGACCTATGGACCAAGCCTCTGCCAAACTTCATCCAACCTCCTTAACCAAACTCCAGCCAACCCAAAGACGTGTGAACAAGAAAGCTAATGTTTTCAAGCCATTGGATTGGTGAGGAGGTTTGTTTCACAGCATTATTGTGGATACAGTTGACTAATAGATGGTCATTGCAGGAAGGAAGACATGTAATTAAAGGGTAATGAGGAGTGAGCTGGGAATTCTTTCTTTCATGGCCCTTAGTTGGTAGCAGGCAGGTGGTCATGGGGACAGTTGAGTTATACTCTATTTGTCCTTTCATGGGGCACAGAACACGACTTCATTTTTTCCCATCATATTAAAGTTAGCGTGGCTTTGTGACTTCTGAGCAGAAACAGTATTAATATGCCACTTCCAGATGAAAGCTTTAGGAGCCAGAGCGCCGTTCTATCTGTCATTCTTCCTGTCAGGACAAGCAGTAAATCTCATTTCATCTCACAGATTTTGCTCCACTCCCGCTGCTCCCAGCATGCTCCAGGCTACCATATCTCTGGCCTGGGTGACCACGGTGGCCTCTAGCTGATCCCCACCTTTTCACACTGCTTCCCTGTGTTAAACAGAATAACCGACGCCCATGCCCTCATCCCCAGAACCTGTGAATGTGCCAAAACAAAAGCAAACACAAAAAACCAAGCCAACAACAAGAAGCAAACGCCCATGCGGATGATTCAGTAAAGGTTTTGAGATGGCGAGATTGTCCTAAATTCTCTGGGTAGGCCCCATGTGACCACAAGGGTCCTTATAAGAGATCAGACAGTGAGAGTCAGAGGGAATGTGAGGATAGCAGGCAGAGGTTGCCGCGATGCAGCCAGGGGCCAGCCAGTGCAAGCAATCTCATGAGAGTAGAAAAACTAAGGGACAGACTCTCCCTGGAGTCCCGAGAGGAAGGCATCTGTGCCAACACCTCAATTCTAGGACTTCCGACTTCGTTACTGTAAGACAATAAATCTCTACTATTTTAAGCCGCTGTTCACGGTAACAGAAGACAAATCTGCAGTCTGTTCTCCACTCAATAGTCAGAGTGACCTATCAAAACTGTAAATTGGATGCTGTCACTTACCTGCACAAGGTCATCCGGGTGTCCCCCTTGCTTGTACGGGATTCTGAACTCCTTGCCTGGGCAGTTGGCCCTGCCCACTTCTCTATCCTGTTGCTCACTCTTGATCACCAGTTCCTGCCTCACTGGCTTTTCCTCAGCCTCTTCCTTCAGATCTCTACCTTCTGCCCATGATGTTCCTTGTCTCACTTGTAGCCTGTATCTTCTTCCCCCAGGACTCAGCTTGAATGCAGCTTTCCCAGAGAAGAACTTTCTGAGCCCTAGTCTAAACCGGGTGCTCCCATGTCCTCTATTTCAGCAACCTTATTAGAGTCTGTGATTACACATTTGCAGGTGCATTGATGTATCGTCTTCCCTTCTAGACTAGAAGCACCAGGAGGGAAAGGGCTTGGCAATCAGAGCCAATACTTACTGAGTGGTTACGAAGTGTCGAGTTGCACCTGCAGCGTTCTAGTGAATCCTCACAATAGTTCTGTAGCTGGACATCATCCTTATTCTTTTCATAGGTAAGGTCCAGGGTCTCAGCGCATAGGACACCAAGAGTAAGGGCAGAGCCAGGACCGAACTCAGAACCCAGGCATGCTGGTCCAGAGCCCATTCTTTAATTCACTGGTCTCTATTGCTTCTGTCTGAGTCATCACTACCTGGCACACAGCTGGTGCTCAATAAATATGTGGCAGATGAGTGGCTGTTATCTAGAGGTACATCACAGGGCTGAGGATGGGTGTGCCCTTAAAGGAGTGGGATTGCTGGACAGAGCACAGCTGCCTTGGTTAACATACAACACACGGATGAAAAGCAAAAGATGGCAACACCAAAGTATTCGGAGGCGTCCGTGATCCGACTGCCCACCCGTCTCCTGTGGCACCCTGTCCCTGGAATGGCAGGTCCACGAGTCCAGGCAAATGGGAAGCAGTCAGACAGGAGATGGCAAGAGTGAACGTCGACATTTTAGGACTCAGAAAACTAAAATGGACTGGAATGGGTGAATTTAGCTCAGATGACCATTATATCTACTGTTGTGGGCAAGACTCTGTTAGAAGAAATGGAGTAGCCATCATTGTCAACAAAAGAGTCTGAAATGCTGTACTTGGATGCAATCTCAAAAATGACAGAATGATGTCTGCTACTTTCCAAGGCAAACTTTTCAGTATCATGGTAATCCAAGTCTATGCCCCAACCAGCAATGCCAAAGAAGCTGAAGTTGAATGGTTCTATGAAGACCTACAAGACCTTCTAGAACTAACACCCAAAAAAGATATCCTTTTCATTATAGGGGACTGGAATGCAAAAGGAAGAAGTCAAGAAACACCTGGAGTAACAGGCAAATTTGGCTTTGGAATGCGGAATGAAGCAGGGCAAAGACTAATAGAGTTTTGCCAAGAGAACGCACTGGTCATAGCAAACACCCTCTTCCATCAACACAAGAGAAGACTCTACACATGGACATCACCAGATGGTCAACATTGAAATCAGATTGATTATATTCTTTGCAGCCAAAGATGGAGAAGCTCTATACAGTCAGCAAAAACAAGACCAGGAGCTGACTGTGGCTCAGATCATGAACTCCTTATTGCCAAATTCAGACTGAAATTGAAGAAAGTAGGGAAAACCACTAGACCATTCAGGTATGACCTAAATCAAATCCCTAATGATTATACAGTGAAAGTGAGAAATAGATTTAAGGGACTAGATCTGATAGATAGGGT